>NW_007255950.1:202690-224778 GCF_000164805.1 Carlito syrichta | reverse complement strand
TACCCAGACTGGAATGCAGTGGCCGCTCCCGGCCACTGCAGCCTCAACCTGCTGGATTCTGGGGATCCTTCCGCCTCAGCCTTCCAAGTAGCTGAAACTACAGGCACGCGCTACCACGCCCAGCTAATTTTTTGATTTATTGCAGAGATGAGGCCTCGCCAAGTTCCCCAGGCAGGTCTCGAACCCGCGGGCTCAGGCAATCCACTCACCTCGGCCTCCCAAAGCGCTGGGATTACAGGCTGCCACCGAGCCCGGCTTACTTTATTTTATTCTAGTGAGAAAACATGCTCATTGCTCAAATTTTATAGGTAAAGAAAACTAGAACATGAATTTCCAATTAAAGATGGTAAAATGAACACACACATTGAGCTCTATGTCCTATAGAAGTTATTCTAAAATAATATATTGTGTATATCTGTGTGTGTACATATACACACACATGCATTCTTCCCTCCCCTCTGGCTCCCAACACAAGGAAAAGGAAAAAGAGAATGGAAGCAGAGCCAGCAAAATTATAGAAAGCAGACCGAAAAAGGATAGCAGGAAAAAAAGTGCATTTATAGTTTATGCTTTCTTTCCCATAGGTGAGAACCCACTTCCCCATACCTTTTAGTAGAAGTGAAAGAGCTTGATTTATTTAAACCCAACACACTAGCTTTGCAAGATGGGAGGACTCTTAGTTAAAACCATGCCAAAGAAAGCCTGGGTAAAAAATGGCAACACTGGCCCAGTAAAACATGAATTGCTCTGAACAAAAGTTTACTGTACATTTCTCCTTGATGTATATGGCTATATTAAAACCTTTTCTTTTAAGACCAAATTTCTCCTTGGATTTTACTATTTAACAGTTGTCAAAAGAAAAAATCTAACAGACTACGTATTGCTGGATTTTCCTAAATATATCATTCTTCAAAGTGTAAAACTTTCCTTCTCATCAATGAAGACTTGTACATCACTCCAGCCTATAATAACTTGCACTTCTGTGCTTTTTGCGGGGGGGTGGGGGGGTGGGGAATAGAGTCTCATTCTGTTGCCCAGACTGGAATGAAGTGGCATGATCACAGCTCTATACCTTCAAACACCTGGGCTCAGAAAATCCTTTCACCTCAGTTCCTACAAGCAGGTGGGACTACAAGCACACACCACTACACTATGCTAATTTTAATTAATTAATTTTTTTGTAGCAATATTGCCCAGGTTGGTCTTAAACTCCTGGCCTGAAATGATCTAGCAGACTCAGCATCCCAAAGTGCTGGGATTACAGATGTAAGTCAATGCACCTGGCCTCTCTGCATTTTTATATTATTTTTCTAAACTATAAATAATATTTTATCAATCTTATTCACAAATATGAATATATGTGATATATATGAATATATATGATATATGAACATGATATATATATACGTATATGTGATATAGAGGAATATATATATGTGCATATGCATATATGTATATATATGTGTGTGTGTATATATATATCTACACACACACATATACTTACATTCCTGTTTTATATGTAGAGTTATTCTCTGAAAGGAAAATTCATAAATAAGGAGGGGGGGAAGTCGAACCTCATATACTTTTCTCTTGATCTTTTCAGTACAGATAAGAACCAAATCAATGTTTGGGGATCAACATTATTTCTTTTTTTTTTTTTGAATTGGAGTCTCATTCTGTCGCCGAGGCTGCAGTGCAGTGGCACGCTCATGGCTACCATAGCCTCAACCTGCTGGGCTCAGATGATCCTTCCGCCTCAGCCTTCCAAGTAGCTGGAACTACAAGTGTGTGCTACCATGTCTGGCTAATTTTTTATTTATTGTAGAGATGAGGTCTCGCCAAGTTGCCCAGGCGGGTCTCAAACCCACGGGCTCTGGAGATCCACTTACCTCAGCCTCCCAAAGCGCTGGGATTACAGGCTGAGCCACCAAGCCAGGCCCAAAATTATTTCTAAACATACAAGATATATTTAAATAAATACTATCTTAAGAGCAAATTTGCAAAATACTGTAAAAATATGACTTCTTTAATTTTCCATATTTCTTTAAAAATTATATACCAGGGGAGATCAGAAACTCAGTCATTAAAATAATTTTTGAAAAATGAAAATCAGCATGCCTGTAGTTCCAGCTGCTTGGAAGGCTGAGGCGGAAGGATCGCCGGAGCCCAGCAGGTCGAGGCTGCGGTGGCCAGGAGTGGCCACTGCACTCCAGTCTGGGGACAGAGTAAGACTCCAACTCAAAAAAAAAAAAGAAAAGAAAAATGAAAATCCAAGATTTTTGTTCAACTCTTTTATTACTTTACTTACTTTAAACAGTAAGATTTTGCCTAAGTCTGTGAAGAAGGATAATCTCATTTACAAGATTGAGCAGTGACTATGACTGTTAGATAATAAAGAGGTTTGATACCAAACTTCTAGTAAGATGCGCATACCAAGCGCTTTAAAGAATCTTTTGCAAAAGCTGCTAAGCACCATTTCCATTAAAACTGATTTCAAAAACCGTAAGCAGCAAATTTCTGTAAGCTAGCACATTCTCTGTAAACTATTTGCCTAGAAAGAATTTTGACATTTGATTCATACAAGCTTTCTGTGCTACAGAAGAATAGCTTATTAGAGCATTCCCACTGATTCACTTTAAATTGTTGCTGACAGAAATATAGGAGGAGATATCAAGGAATGTAAGAAATAGATTATGATAACACTCAGAAAAAGTTGCCTCTATGTGTGAATTACTAGACTGATACCCAAAACCAGGCTCAAGTTCAACACAGGTGAAAACAGCATGCTCTGCAAATGATGTATACAACTACGAGATGCAGTTTGGTAACAGACAGAATAGAGCTTTTGTCTTGAGGAGCCTCTCCGGAATAGAATTTTTAAAATTTAAAAGTAACACTCCTCATCATAATTTTTCTAACGCAGTTCACAGTTGACATATAACCCTGTGGCAAAGCATAATTAAACAAATGTTTAAATACCAATCTGACAGACCATTTATAAGTGCTTAAATCATTTAGCCACCCTGCCTGAAGCAATTGTCTTTCTGAGTAATCCAGACCATATTTTTTGTTATATTGCATTTAATCTCTATAAGCTCCAAATATCCGCATATCATATTATAGTGCTGTAAAAACTAATGATAAATCCTGTCCTCATTTCCACCGAGTCACATACTATGTGCATCCTGGATGAAACAAACAGCCCTGGCTCCACCTTTCGTAAGACAAAAACCACTCACAGGTCGAGGCAGAATTCTCAAATCCCTTCCCCCTCACCATGGCTAGAAGCTGGGGATCTTGGGGGATGGGGAGAGGGAGGATCAGGAAAGACAATTATGGGCAAAATTTCCTAACCATTGAGAAATAAAAGCTATGTCAGTAAAATCTTCATTAACTGTTTCAAGAGAAAACAATAGGAAAATAAGAGACTGAAAATAAAACAGTAATGACAACAGAGTGATTCTGAACACAGTGAGTTTAACAAAAGATATTTTATGATTTTTTTTGTTGTTGTTGTATAACAAAGTAAATAGATGACATCTCTTCCTTTGATGAAACCTGACAAGGACTTTTAAAATTTTAATGCCCACATATTTTAGAGTTAGAAAAAAATGTGAACACATTTTCAAGTACAACATTTATTCTGCAAATGACCTTTCCATGATTTCTAACCCTACTCATCCCTAAAGTAATTTTCATTCCAAAACAGAAAAATGATTCGAAGGTCTGATTCCTGTCCTGCTACCACCCTCTGATTAGAGTAAAAACTTAAGTGGTGAATTGCCAAGGAGTCGGCGTGCCTGTCAGTAAGTACGAGGGCCCGTAAGAGATGAGTATTGTCTTCAAACATATGTCAAGAAGGTTACTCATAGTTGGAAATTACTTTCAAGTGTCAAGTTTAATGCTTTTAAAATATCACTGATGCAGAGACATAAAGGCAAACTATAGATTTTGAAACCAAAAGTGGGGAAGTCAGAGTGGAAAAAGCATGTGGTAGAATTTCTTGACTACTGAGAAATAAAAACCTCATCATTATCCAGTTTGCTCAAGAGAAGAGGAGACTGTATTAGCAAACAAGAGGCAAAGAATGAGTATTAACTATGTTTTCCTCTGTAAGCACAGTCTACACCCAGCCGGCAAGCAACCTGGCCCAATGGCACACAATGTAAGGGAAAGAACACTCAGTTACTGGAAGTCTACAGTCCCCTCTAGGGCCAAGTTCACATCATGTTCACTTTCTACATCGCCTTCATGCCTAGAGTTTCACCCCTTTGTAGAAATGTAATATAAATTGTTTTCATTTATTTAAGCTTTTGAAGCATTTTTACAAGAAGTCAGTCTGCTGATTCCAGGAGAGCAAAAGCAACCATGAGGATGGGGTAGATTGTATATACATATACATACAATCCAAATCTTTTTTTTTTCCTAGAGAGGAAAGAGAGAAGGACTAGAAACATAAGTAAGCAAATGTCATCATTTATCTTAAATAAAATTAAAATCTTACAAATGTACAAGAGAGTAGAGGGAAATAAACCAAAATTTTTTATGAGAAGTACTTTAGGTCTTAATGTTACGTGGGAAGAAAGATGAAAGTTCTCTTTTTCTCAAGGAACTAATAACAAAGCAGGTGAAGAAACAATTTCAGCATGGTAAGAATCCAACAATAATGCAAGAATTAAGCAGTTGTTCAACACAGCAACACAAGAGACTCTTTCGCAAGGCGATGCATGATTAATTACCAAACTAATGGTTCAAACAAGTTCAGAGGAAGAAACAACATTCTGAGAACCAGACTAGAGTTGGACATTAAATGTCAGGGAAGAATCGTGTGGATGCAGACAGCAAAAAACAGAGATGATATGATCAGAAACTTGAAGGAAGGATGGACAACTTGGGCTATGCCTGATTTGAAGTGGATTTGGCTGGCAAGGGAAAACTCAAAAAACCCGTAGTAACAGATGCAAAGACAGCCTGAGGTCATACCTAACCAAGTCAAGAGTGCTCAGCTAGGAGTGATTGGATTAGGAGGCCTCACTCTGTTCCTGTGAGCCCCTTGTGTTCCTCAAGCTAGACCAAAACATTCTACCACTGACATGGCATGGCAGTCTTTTTCCACTTAATAAATAAAAATTGATGTATGGATATAATTACCACCTTAAATTTTTTTTTAAATTATAGGGATAGACAGGCAGGGAGTTGAACAGAGACCTTTTAATCTTAACCTATGTCATTGGAATTCTAATTGCACATAATATACACCAGTAAAATTATTCCCAGTTCCTAAATCATACATAAATCTTTCACTATTTTATAGGATTTTATAGAATGCCACAACTTCCAGATGCTCTACAAGTATGTACATAGTTTAAACTATTTCAGTAGTTTAAACCTAGTAAGGGTCAGTACTATACGTCTGAAAGATCAACTTTGGAGGTTGAAAGTAGACATAAACAAGTGAGTAAAAAAACACTCTTGAAAGCAATGACATCAAGTTAGATTTGAGACCAGAACTCAACACAAGAAGACCTTGACACATTCTGCTTTCTGATAAATACTTTTATCATCAGAACACTGATGAAGAGAGCCTACATTCTGTCAGCCTTATTCATAACTAGGAAAAAATGGTACTGACATTCCTGTGTGGGCAGCAACAATGCCCTCAATTCTCAGACAAAATCAACACGTGGGAACAACTTTCAGATGCCAGAGGAAAATGTGAGCAACCCTAACTCAGAATACACACTCACTCATGCTTCCAAAGTCTTACAGCAAACCTCAAACTTACTTTCAAACGTTAAAAAATACATCCAGACTTATCAGCTGTATTAAACCAGTTCAGTTCTTGAAATAGAGGAAGCAAATATTTTCATTCTCACTTGGCAATCTGAGAATAGAAGAAAAGAGAGGAAGTGACTCCCCCAAGACAACCAGAGTCAAAAGAAAAGTAAACATAGATCTCCTGACTTTATATCCATGGCTTCAACTAAACCTTACTGTTTTTTTCCTTAGAGGAAAGATCCCTACTATTTTAACACACCAAGTACGTAAATGACTTTAGCAGCAATACCATAAGAGTCTGAAAGTCAAGCTCCTGGAGCAAGCATGCAGAATCCAGAAAACTCCCTCTAACTCTTTACAATTTAACTCTGGTACCAAAGGAGCTTGTCACATCTCAGTGATATAAAAATCAACATTTCAAAAGACAGAATTTTCACTAAAGTATAATAATTCTCAAAGTAAAGTTTTTTCAGAAAATATTTGAGATTTCGGTTTATAATTAACAGATGATAATAAATGTAAACTGTCATTTTCTTTTTTTCTTTTTTTTTGAGTTGGAGTATCACACTGTCGCCCAGACTGGAGTGTAGTGGCTGCTCCTGGCCACCGCAGCCTCAACCTGCTGGGCTCCGGTGATCCTTCCACCTCAGCTTTCCAAGTAGCTGGAACTACAGGCGCATGTTACCACACCTGGCTAATTTTTGATTTATTGTAGAGATGAGGTCTTGCCAAGTTGCCCAGGCGGGTCTCGACCCCGCGGGCTCAGACAATCCACTCACCTCAGCCTCCCAAAGCGCGGGATTATAGGTTGAGCCACCGAGTCCAGCTAAACTGTCATTTTCATGACAAGAGTAAAAAAAAAAAAAATATATATATATATATATATATATATATATATATATATCTCTAATGTAAAGACTCAGAACAAATGCACAAAGATAGCGTAGGCCTTGGGTCAAAATTAACGCATGGCTTACTAACCTACTATTATGTAAGCCAAAAGTAACATTAAAGTCATTTCCATAGTGTTTTTGTTTTTAATACAATCATTCTCTAAAAATGCACTGTTATCCAATATAGATGCTCATTTATTACTTCCAACTTCTGAGATTCTAGCAAATTCTGTCTGGCATTTTTAAAAATCTACTTAATATATATCCTCTTTCCTTAAAAGAGTTCAAAGATGACAGTTTTTTACAAAACTGTCACAGATGATAGTTTCTTACAGACTTCAAAGATGACAGTTTTTAAAAACGGTGCTATACCGGCTCCTTGGGCAGTTGCCTTTATCTGATTTCTGAGGTTCAGGAGCAGAAAGAATAGGCTCAGACAGCCCACAGGAGAAAGAATGTGGAAAGGGGGAGAGGACCATAAAAAGTAGGGCATGAGGTGAGGGAGAGGGATATAAATAGATACATGGAGGTATATAAATAATACAAATAAATATATAACACAGCATGCTAATGCATATTATATACAACATATTAATTATATCTACATGTAGTAAGCCACCCAGGAAGCAGAGATGCGAGGAGACCAAACAAAAATACCTTCATGAATTATGTTGTTTAATTTTTTAAAAGTTACTCAGTTGGCTGGTTAAAAAAAAAAAAAAAAGTTAGTTAACACAGCAATATTTACACTAAATGGTTTAAAAGGGATACTTTTGCTGAACAAGGTACTTATAGATAATACAAACAGGAAACTGCCTAACTTACCCCAGTGCTCTAATCATGTCACATAAAACCATAATCTACAGAGACTACTGATATGCATCTTTTTTTTTTTGAGTTGGAGTCTCACTCTGTTGCCCAGAATGGAGTTCAGTGGCCGCTCCCGGCCACCGCAGCCTCGACCTGCTGGGCTCCAGTGGACGATCCTTCCACCTCCGCCTTCCAAGTATCTGGAACGACAGGTGCACGCTACCACGCCTGGCTAGTTTTTTATTTATTATAGAGATGAGGTCTCGCCAAGTTGCCCAGGCGGGTCTTGAACCCGCGGCTCAGGCAATCCACTCACCTCAGCCTACCAAAGGCGCGGGATTACAGGCTGAGCCACCGAGCCCGACTCTGATATGCATCTTAACCAACGCAGTGAGTAAAGAAACCCCCTTAAGTTACTGCAACTATATAGCTCCCTACCATTTTCCAAATTCTAAACAGCATTCCTGACCCAGGTCTTGTATACCAGTGACTTTACAACCTCTTGTTCATTACTCCCTAGCTCCTTTTTGCTCTATGGATCAGTTTTAATCTTCTCATCCTGGCAACTGAGGCCTTCTAGAACATCACCTTACTCTAGCATGTCCCCATAACCCAGGCCCTTCCATCATCTCATGGCTCCTGCAAAGACTATAGCTTTTAGTGGCTTCCCTCTACTGTTTCCGGTGACCTAAATGAAGACAATTCAGTCTTCTTCATAGAATCATATGTCATATAATCTAAAGGTTTAATTGAAACTAGACACATGAACAAATAGAAGAAAAAGAAATAACTAGTCCTCTGAAGAGCCATAGTAGAAATAAAATCTCTAGTAAGCATAAACAGATAGAAATAAATCTATTCTCCCAAAGCAAATAAAAGTATCTCACACTATATTCGCCTTCCTTGAGTGCTTACAGTTCATTAATAGCTACAGTTTCCCACAACATACTTCCCCAAATAGTCCTCAGACAGCAACTTCCGGTATAGAGCTACAGAAATACAGATAAGCAGCATCAGCACATCACCCAGTCTGCCTAGGGTCAGTGTTGGAACTGGGGAATCAGGGCGCGCTCAGCCACATGATGGCTGGGCTCTGGGCTCCTCTCCTAAAAAGCAAATCCGGCAGGTCTAATGAGTAGCAGGCCCAAACTGAAGACACTAATTGAGCAAGCAGAGCCAAAATAAGAAAATTTGTATAAAAGGGAAATTCATTAACATAGGAAATACAACTTATAACGGCTGCATTGTTACAGCTATTAGGATATTGATGAATTACGGCCTGTGTTCAGATATAAGGTCACTGCTTAGAACTCAAGTGATTTGCTGGTACCTAAAATCTGCTGTGGGAGAGCATCACAAAAGACTCCTAGGCCGGGCTCGGTGGCTCAGCCTGTAATCCCGTGCCTTTGGGAGGCTGAGGTGGGTGGATTGCCTGAGCCCGTGGGTTCGAGACCCGCCTGGGCAACTTGGCGAGATCTCATCTCTAAAATAAATTAAAAAAAAAAAATTAGCTGGGCATGGTAGCGTGCGCCTGTAATTCTGGCTACTCGGAAGGCTGAGGCGGAAGGATCACCGGATCCCCAGCAGGTCAAGGCTGCGGTGGCCAGAGCGGCCACTGCACTCCAGTCTGGGCAACAGAGTGAGACTCCAACTCAAAAAAAAAACAAGAAAACAGAAAAAACAAAATTCAAATAAACAGAAAAGGAGGTAACCCAAAACTAGATGGCAAAAATTATAGTCACATATCTCAGTCATCACGTGAAATAAGTGGTCTAAATTCACCAGTTAAAAGACAAGAATTCTTACATGTGATTAAAAAACAAGTCTCCTCAAAGACACAGGATATAATGCTAAAAAGCAAAACAGTGGTAGAAGATAGTCCTGACAAATCCCAACCAAAATTAAGCTAGTATAATAATATAAACAGCAAATAAAATATATTTTAAGGTATTATACAATGGTTAAAAAAAAAGGGAAAAAGCTATCCAAAAATGCAGAATTCTGCACATGTATGAAACTACCAATGTAGTCTCAACTTTTATAAAGCATAAATTTATAGGTATACCAAGAGAAATGATCAAATCAACAATTATAAGGAAAGATTTTAACATACCCCTCTTATTAATTGATAAATTAAAAGGTCAAACAACTAATAGAGATAGATAATTAATGGCTGATCAAGAAAACAGACCTGGAAAGCTGTATCAACAATGAAAGGAGATTATGCTTTTCCGAACTCAAAAAAAAAAAGAAAAAAACCTTACTATATGTTTCTTTTTCTTTTTTTCTTTTTTTTTTTGAGTTGGAGTCTCACTCTATCGCCCAGACTGGAGTGCAGTGGGCGCTCCCGGCCACCGCAGCCTCGACCTGCTGGGCTCCGGCAATCCTTCTGCCTCAGCCTTCCAAGTAGCCGGAATTACAGGCATGCGCTACCACGCCCGGCTGATTTTTTGATTTATTGTAGAAATGAGGTCTCGCCAAATTGCCCAGGCAGGTCTCGAACCCGTGGACTCAGGCAATCCACTCACCTCAGGCTCCCAAAGGCACGGGATTACAGGCTGAGCCACCGAGCCCAGCTTACTATATGTTTCAAAGTAAGTTTTAATAAATACAATAGAATCTCTATTATTTAGACCACATGCTGAACACAATGTAATATAAAACTGAAAATCTGAACAAAAGAAAAATAGCCTTTTCCCACAAAACACATATACATAGACCTACACACAAATGTGTACCTATTTTAGAAATTATATATCACACCTACAAAAAAGAATCCAGGGATCAAAAATGACCTACTATAGGATGAGAAAAATATGAGAAAAGAACTATATAGCTGACTCTTGAGCAACATAACATGGGCTTCAACTACATTGGGTCCACTTATAGCTGGATTTTCTTTTGCCTCCACTACACCTGAGACAGCAAGACCAACCCTTCTTCTTCCTCCTCCTCCTCAGCCAACATGGACAGTGAGAATGGAGATTTTTATGATGATCCCCTTCCACTTAACAGATAGCAAACATATTTCCATTTCCTTATAATTTTCTTACATACATTTTTTTTCATTTAGCTTGCTTTTTTGCAAGAATATGATGTGTAATATATATATATAAAGCCTACAAAATTTGTGTTGACTCTTCATGTTATCAGAAAGGTCTTAGTCAACAGGAGGCCATTAGTAGTTGTAACAGTTTGGGGGCAGTCAAAAAACATATGAAAATTTTTGATTGTGTATGAGGTCGTTACACTTAATCCCTGACTTGTTCAAGAGTAAACTGTATTTGAAATTTGTGCCATCAACAAGAGGTACTTGGAAAATAAGAGCCATGGAAGTATATTTTTTAAGTATTAAACTCAACAACTCAGAAAAAGAATGGTTATCCCAAACAAAAAGAGCAAAAGGGAACAGAATGTTACAAGATAGAAAGACAATAGAAATGATAAACAAAATCAAATTGTTTGAAAAAAAATTAAAATGGCTAATCTATAGCAAGAATAGTTTTTAAAAAGCAGATAACACTAGAAATAAATTTTTTTAAATGCACAAGATGAGAACACTATGAAAATTTTCATGCCAATAAATGTGTCAAATTAGATGAAACAGCTTCCACCAAAAATATGCATTAAAACTGAATGAAAAGCAGAAACTGACCATAAGTATTAAAAAATTAATCAATGATTAAAAAAACAAACAAACTGGGCTCGGTGGCTCAGCCTGTAATCCTGTGCCTTTGGGAGGTTGAGGTGAGTGGATTGCCCGCGGGTTCAAGACACACCTGGGCAGGCGAGACCTCATCTCTACAATAAATCAAAAAATTAGCCAGGCTTGGTAGCGCGCACCTGTAGTTGCAGCTACTTGGAAGGCTGAGGTGAAAGGTTTGCCGGAGCCCAGCCGGTGGAGGCCGCAATGGCCAGAGTGGTCACTGTACTCCAGTCTGGGCGACAGTGAGACTCCAACTCAAAAACAAACAAAAAACAAACATAAACCACCCTCCATTTCCACTCTCCCTTCAAAAAGACCACCAGTCAAGCAGTTTTAAAGGCAAGTTGTACCAGATCTCTAAAGAACAGAAAATCACTAATTTACCCAGGCTTTTCTAGAGAATGATGAGAGAAAAACAACTTTAATGGAATGGTATTTAACTCAGATAACAAAATATGATGAAGACAGTTTGAAACAAGAAAATTAGAAGGAATATATGCAAAAACCTAAATAAAAATAATACAAAATGAATGTCGAGTCCTTATGACCAAGTAAAGATTACATTAGAAATTCAGATAGCTAAAGAGTAGAAAATATTAATGTAAATTACAACATTAACCAGTTAGAAAACCATATTATCCTTTTAGTTGATGTAGACAATACACCTGGTAAAATTCATCACCTATTTATGATTATCCTAAAAATTAGAGGGAAAAAATGTACTTAAGTTGAGAAAGAATATCTCTTTTTTAAAAATCCTAGAGCAATTCTAGAAACTTAAATAAAACATGTAAAAAGATGAGTAAAGTTCTAGATTAATACAAAGATAAAAGGACAATTAGTTACTCATCTTAGTATTCTCAGCCCCTTGCAATATAATACACATTCAAATATATAATAAACTTGTTCAACTAAGTAGACATAGGATGCCTTTTCCATGCTGAAGAGTTTCACTGTTGCTAAAGTATAGCTTTTATTTTTAATAAGAATGCAAGGAATTAGGGAGAAATTGTGTTTAATATTTAACAGATGAGGACACCAAAGGCTAGACTACATATATCTCCCATCCGCCATGAGGTTTTGCTACGTTGCACAAGCTGATCTCAAATTCCTGATTCCTGGGCTCAAGCAATCCTCCCACCTGGGCCTCCCAAGGTGATGGGATTACAGGTGTGAGCCACCGTATCCAGCCTAGGCCACATTTTACACAACCAAGATAGGTCCTATGTATACCAGACACAACAGTATAGTTAGTTCTGAAGTCCGGATCATGAGTTCTAGAATCAAATTGCCAGGACTGGAGTTCTGACTCAACTACTAACTAGCTGTGAAACTTTGGGCAATGTATTTAACCTCTCTAAACCCTATATTACCCATTATAACATTTAACACTGAGAATACCAATAATACCTACCTTCTATAGATTCTTACAAGTATTAAACAAGTGATTCAAAGCACTTCACACAGTTCTTCAAAAAACATTTGCAATTAGTGTATGTGTAATTAACTAATTGAGTTGTGAAAAACAACAAATTCTTCTGATTGACATAAAATTATAAGGTGCCAGACATTTTAAAAGACTCTGTTAGCGTCAGGGCTAATCAATTATATGTTTCACAAATCATTGGTGTTTTTTAATTAAATGAAACTAAATAAATAAGCTAGATTTTTAAGCCATTATCTGTCTCAGGATAAAACATTTGGGGTTAAGTTTACTCTGGAAATGTCATTATTCTGAATGTCAACCTAGTGCTATCATTTCACCTCAAGAAAAAGATCTTATAGTCAGAGGTAATATTCAAAATACTTAATGCCCGTTCAGAACAGGCACCAGCCAGTACACGTGACCAATGCAGACTGACACAACATCATCCTAAGGTCAGAAAATGCAGTTTGTAATGGAAATGATGACACTCTTGGTTGTGTCAGGCCACATCAGGGCAGGCTATCCACTGTTTCCCTTTTACACATCAAGATCACTCTCCACCACTCACTCCGTCTCACCTCCAGGTCACAGCTGTATTCGGTGCCATCTAAGAGAGTCACTTTACACTGGACAGTTTTGGTCTTCTTGGCTTTCTGAGAGGCCTTCTCTGCCTTCAGCTCATTGGTCTGCACTTCCTTGGTCTCCCTTTGTCCTGCTCCTCCCTCTGATTTGTCTTCTGGTATTTCCTTTATCTTCTCCTCTCTCTCCTTACTTACTAATTCAGCAGGCTGTAGGGGGAAAAATGAAGTTCATACTAAAATTAACCAATTTGCTAAGGACAACTTATTAAAAGAAAAATCTTTAGTAAGAAATTGTGATCATTATCATAACCACTATAAACCTAAGATTCTAAAAACCTTGAAAATTCTGCTAAAAAGAGTATTTCCCCTCATCCTCTTCCCACCACCAATTTTCTCATTTTGCCAAGTTGGTCATTTCAGCATTAAATGAGTAAAGATAATTACATCTCGCAATTACAATTTAAATTTCATTTCAAATAATAAAATTTCCAATTAAAATACCATACCATGGCAGAGCCTAGGCTTCATTAGACAGCCAAAATGCACACACACAAATCTACTTAGTAACCAAACTGTTTAAATAAATCAAAGAGGTATAAAAGGGCATTCTATTTAAGAAAAGAGGTGGCAGAACTCTGAGAATATCTGCCTAACCTAACAGAAACAGATGGGAATCTGTATTAATTTGCACATATAGTGGGTTTTTAAAAAAGGAATTACAGGAAAAGGCTATAGTGGAACAATCTAAGACTCACACCAGATATATTAAGCCAAAGCAGTATATCTCAATACAAGAGATCTGCAAATGATCCAAAATAAACAAGCCCTTTTTGTTACATGGTTATACCATCAAGTTTTCACTTCCAGACAATCACTCCCAAATTACCTGTGTCTCAGTTCTGCTCACTGAAGGTTTTTCTTCCTTCGCTTCTAACTTAATCTCCTGTTGTTTCCTCTGAGCCGTTTCTTCAGCATCACCCTTGGCCTGTCTCTCTTCTTCCGGAAGGGGTTCCTCTTTACCTAAGACCTGTTCTTCCACAACAGCTTGGGTAGCTTCTTTTTTATCTCCCCCATCTTTGGCCACTACTAAGGTATATGACCTTTGTTTCTTAAGCCATGGGGGTATAAATCGAGAAATACCCCTGCTATCAGATGATTCCTTCTCTTTCTTCTGGCGGCGTTGACTACTTTGGCTTTCAGCTGCAGAAGATGGCTGGGAACCTTTTTCCTCCTCTGGATCAGATGACTGATTCTGCTGATTTTCTGCTACTTCTTCAGGTTTCTCCTTGGTTGCATCTGCTCCTAACTGGTCAGAGTCCTTCTTCACTTCAGACACAGAGCCTACTTCTGTAGTCATGGTCACAGCTTATGCTGTAAACAAAACAAAATCACGAAATGTCATTTTAGAAACTCCCAAGTTTACTTTGGTGGCAAGGGGCAGGGTAAGGAAGGGTAGAAAGAAAAATAGGAGAGAGATGACAAGGAGAAAGCCTATGTCAAGAGGGAGGTTCAAAAGCACAAGAGAAAATGGAGACTGTTACTCTTAGAATTCTGCATCAGAATCATAGAACCAAAAGCAGCATCACAATAGATTTAATCCAGATTCTATGCAGCGAGAACTTAAAATCACCACAAACTCAAGAAAGAATGATTATTTTTATTGGTTTCAACTAGTTATAAACAATAATTGACCCCAAACTCAAATTTCTTTAAAAAATTAATTTTCCCTATACTTGATATCCTTTATTCTGTAATACGAAAATGTTACCACCAATGTTGGAAAGCACAGAGACACATTTCCCTGCAATTTCACACATTAAATGCTAGGTATCATAAAAACAAATTTTAAATATAGAGCACCTAATAGAAAGAAAGTTAAACCTGGAATAAAAATGTATTATTCTATGTTCCAATAGTAAATACCATAATTCATCATCCACTATCCAAACACAAAAGTTAATCACCTGGGAAAGGTATTTAAACCATAATCAAAACTTCAAATATCCATCCCACTGAACCTCAATCACGTTTTTCTTTGTATACATAAGAAAAAGATCTAAAAGCTCTAATCCAAATCAAATGAAGACATTATGGGGTGAGAAAAAAAAAAAAACCTAATAATCGATCCTATCACAACTAGGCTGAAGCCCAGAATTTAAATTAGATCTGAATTTAAATTAAACAAAACTTAAATTAAATCTGAAAAACATGGCTGTCTAAATTTTGCACAAGTAAAGGGAGACTAATGAAATGTCACAGCACACTGACATGAAGAACAATGGGCATGGCCTGCTGAGAAGTAGATCACACTTGCTCTCTCCTCACCTGCCAATGATAAAGGTGATCAAAGTCCTGGCACGGCAGCCAATGGGTAATGTCCCAGCTGTTTTTTCCAAAAGTGGTACAAATTTAAGAGTCAGGTGTGTTGGTGCATGCCTGTATCCAGCTACTTGGGAGACTGAAGTGAGAGGATCACATGAGCCCAGGAGTTCAAGGCCAGCCTGGGCAACATAGCAAGATGCCATCTCTTTAAAAATTAAAACTAAAAGCGGAACAAATTTAAATTATGTCCAAAAAAAAGTAAAGTATGCTTGTTTTAAAATTCTATTGTGATATAATTCACATACAATGAAATCCACCCTTCTAAGAGCACAGTTAGTGGCTTTGAGTATATTCACAAAGTTATGCAACCATTACCACTAATTCTTCAAAAAGAAATTTTGTACCCATTAGTAGTCACTCTCCATTTCTTCCTCTACCTAGCACCTGGCAACCAATAATCGTTCAGTCTCTAATTCTTCAAAAAGAAATTTTGTACCCATTAGTAGTCACTCTCCATTTCTTCCTCTACCTAGCACCTGGCAACCAATAATCGTTCAGTCTGTATGGATTTGCCTATTCTGGACATTTCAAATAAATGGAATCACACAATATATGGCATTTTCACTTAGCATGCTTTCAAGACTCATCCATGTTGTAACATATATCAGTACTATATTTGTTCCTTAAATACTATTCATATCCTCTGCAAATCACATATCTGATGTGGGTCTAGTATCCAAAATATATAAAGAACTCTTACAACTCAACAATAATGAAACATAAAACCCAATTTAAAAACGGGCAAAGGATCTGATAGGCATTTCTCTGGAGAAGATACAGAAATGATCAATACACATATAAAGAGATGCTCTATATCATTAGTCATTAGGGAAATGCACACCAAGACCACTATGAGATACCCCTTCACACTTGCTAGTATGGCTATAATCAAAAAGACATTAACAAGTTTCCATGAGGAAGTTGAAAATTTGGAATTCTCAACGTTGCTGGTAAGAACATAAAATGATGCAGCCACTTTGGAAAACAGTTTGGCAGTTCCTCAAAAAGCTAAACATAAATCACAATATGACCCAACAATTCCAATTGCAGGTATATACCCAAGAGAAATGAAAACATCCATTCGCACAAAAATGTATTCATGAATGTTCAAAACAAGATTATTCACAATAGCAAAAAAATGGAACCAACCCAAATGTCCATCAACTGATGAATGGATTAAATGTTATAATGTCCTTATAAAAGAATATCATTCAGTTATAGAAAGGAATGAAGTACTGATGCTACCATATGGACAAACCTAGAAATATTATGCTAAGTGGGGGAAAAAAGCCAGCCACATGTTATATGATTCAAATTATATGAAATTTCCAGAATCGAGAAAGTCATACTTCCAAGTAGGTTACTGGTTGCCAGGGGCAGAGGGGAGGGGAGTCAGAAGAGTGACTAGTAAGGGGGACACAGTTTCTTTCTGAAGTGATAAACATGTTCTAGAATATGGTGATAGTTTTACAACTTTGTGAATACAGTATACTCAAACCCACTGAATATGTACTTGAAAAGGGTAAATTCTGTGATATGTGGATTATATCTCAACATAAAAATAATTTTTAAAATGTTATTCACATCTAATGTGGAAAAAAACAGAACTCAAGTCAATTAGCTGATACTTTTTTTTTTTGAGTTGGAGTCTCCCTCTGTCGCCCAGACTGGAGTGCAGTGGCCGCTCCCGGCCACCGCAGCCTTGACCCGCTGGGCTCCGGCGATCCTTCCGCCTCAGCCTTCCGAGTAGCCGGAATTACAGGCATGCGCTACCACGCCTGGCTGATTTTTTGATTTATTGTAGAGATGAGGTCTCGCCAAGTTGCCCAGGCGGGTCTCGAACCCGCCGGCTCAAGCAATCCACTCACCTCAGCCTCCCAAAGGCGCGGGATTACAGGCTGAGCCAACGAGCCCAGCTCATCAGCTGATACTAAATGGCTCCTACAATGTGTCAAGCAGTGGGCACACGCATAAAGACTGCCTTCCGGAGCTAACAGAGTAAGGAATAAGATCAGCATAGATAAGTCAAGAGCATGGTGATTAAAAAGCTCAGGACAGATAATTAACCCAGGCGAGAAGGTCATCAGGCAAGCCCTTCTGAAAAAGTTAACATTTGAGTTGCTTTTAAAACAATGGGTGCTCATTACTCAGGCAAAGTTGTCAGGGTGGGAGGCATGTGTCAGGCGTAGGAAGGTGTATGGAAACAAGAGAATATTCCTCATAAAAGAAACCACAGGTACAGAACAATAATCCACTGTACAAGAGAAGTGGAGGGTTATGAGTAGAGACAGAAGGGAGGGGAAAGGCGAATTGGTAATAACGAAGTAAGAAAATAAGGCAGAAGCCACCACATAAAAGATTTTTGTGTTATTTTAAAGGCACTGAGAAAGTTATTTTTAAAACAATGAGAAGTCATACAAGTACTTTAAGTAGAGGAGTAATGTATTCAGATTCCCATTTCAGATAGTACAATCTGGCTATAAAGTATGAAATAAGACTGAAACAGAAATACATTGAGGTGACTGTTGCCAGAATCCAGACGTGAGAAGATGATGGTCTGTATTGTGGCAAAAGCAGTAGGATAAATGACAAGATGTGAATCTAATGGCGAAGAGCCAGAGTAGACAAAACTTGGTGTTTGGACTGAACATTCAAAGTCAAAAGTTCCAAGTCATGGGAGACTAGGGTAATAGTAGAACCATCCATGGAAATGGGAAACACTAGTAAAAGTGGGCCTGGTGAGGCATGTAACTCAATGTTGAATTCACTCCAACTGAGAAATGGGTAAAGACATCCCGTTGGCTGCAAGACACACAGGTTTTGAATGGAGGCTACATGTTCACTAGAGGTACAGGTTGGAAGTTGTCGTCATATGGGTGATAGCTAAAAGCACGGATGACACTGACATCATCTAGAGAAAAACTGTCTATCATCATCAACATGTAAGGGTCAGGGGGAGGAAACGACATGAAGGCGAGAAGAAATGTTAAATGACAGATCCCTACCTCACATCACACACAAAATTTAACTCAAGATGGATCAAAGATTTAAATGTAAGACCTGAAACTGTAAAAATTCCCGAAGAAAACCTAGGAAAACTCTTCTGGGCATCAGCCTAGGCAAAGAATTTATGACAAAGACCCCAAAAGCAATGATAACAAAAACAAAAATAAACAAATAAGACTTAATTAAACTAAAAAGCTCCTGCTCAGTGACCCTTCCGCCTCAGCCTTCCAAGTAGCTGGAACTACAGGCGTGCGCTACCACACCCGGCTAGTTTTTTTATTTATTGTAGAGATGAGGTCTCACCAAGTTGCCCAGGCGGGTCTTGAACCCACGGGCTCAGGCAATTCACTCACCTCAGCCTCCCAAAGGCACGGGATTACAGGTTGAGCACCGAGCCCGGCTCTATACCCTGATTTTAAAAGAAGAAGAAGAAAAAAGAAATGTAGAATGAGACAGGGACATCAGGGCAGTAATGTCCTTGACAGCAATGACAAGAGGAAATAGTTAAATATCCCCTTGAAATGAGAGAACAGTTAACTATTATATCTACGTGTCCAACATTACTTCTCATTTTTAAGCATTTGAAATTCAAAGTCATGTCTTCCAACAAGACACAAGGGCACTTAAACTGGCCACATATTGCACAGAAAACCTTTTTTCCTTCTCTAACATACTATTTCCCAATGTACCATTTAACTGAAGAATATTATTTGCATTAATCATGAAATGACCAAAATTGACTTCTAGCATACACTCTAATTGCATTTTGAGAACAGAATAAATGTCCTGGTAAAATTAAAATCAAAATGTCTTACACTTGTCTAAGCTAACCAAGATAAATTGGTCTCTCTCTAATTACTTTGGCTATGAGAAATAGTCTGGGATCAATCAACTAAAGCTGATATTTTAGAAGCAACAAAACATAAAACTCAGGTTTCTACTATTATGTTAAAAGCATTAATAGATGTTTATATTTTAATCATTAAGAGTTACCACTCAATGCTTACTGTGTCAGACATGGTACCTATAATTTCTGTTTATAACATCCCACAAGGTGCCTATGATCCCCATTTTGCAAATAATAAACAGAAGATAAGTGACTTGACTAAAGCCACTAAATGGAGGACCACACAGTTGTGTATGCCTCTCCTTACACAAACCTCTCAATGCAATCACAGCTCCATTATACATGAATTACCAACCACAGAGCCCTTGGCCTAGTCCTCAAAGAAGATTCATGCCAGTTTGTAAAATCAATTTATAACAACATGAATGTATTCTGAGATTTACTATAACTAGCCCTGCCACCCCCCTCAAAATAATAAATTTACAAATGAATTTCCATTATAAAAAAACATATTTGAACATTATTAGATGACCATGTAATTGCAACTGAGCTAGATAGAAACTGAAAACAAAATGTAAATACAGAGATAAAGAGCATAAACATATAGTTAAATCTCACAAAGTAATCTTCAATCAACAATATATTCCCAGCACTCTTTCAAGTGCTAAGAATCTCAGAGCTGATGATCAGTCTTGCCCATCAAATGCAAGTTACAAGTTGGAAACCAATGGAAATGGCTAATTGGTTCATTACTCAACAACAGGGGTGTGTATAATTACATGTAAATAAATATATACTTAAAATGGTTTCAAGAGCTCATCAGAGCGCAAAACTAAACCCTACCTCTTCTTTGTTGATAAAATGGTTTCTTGAACAAATTGCTACCATCAAGGAAGCATGATTATAGCACCACCACCCACCATAATTACCACACCCAGACAGATAAGCCTTTAAACTCTATCACCCACGAAAATGGAACCTCCTACAATGGAATGCGAGGGTTCCCACTAAAACAAAAGCTCCATGAGGGTCGGGATCTTTCTTTTATATACTGCTGTGTTCCCATCATCAAGACTGGCACATAAGACCTACCTAATAAATACTAAATGAGTATTGCTAAGTCATCCAGTCTAATATCTTCATATTATTTTATCAACAAGGAAACTAAGGCTCAGAAAGACTAAGCGATTTGCCTGAGTTGATAAAGTGGGATGGACAAAGCCAAAAAAAAAGGACCAAGGCTTCCCAAACTCTAGCGATGCACTAATATTTAATTACAATTACCCAAAATCCATCATTAGTATCGTTATATAATATACTAACTAAAGACCTTTCTACTTATCATCAACCAAAAAGAACATTGTTATGAACAGCCAGCCCATTAGAAAAGCATGTGGTTTTGACACAATTACCATGTTGGCATGCTCCAACTGGGTCGATAAAAGTGTTCAGTTATTGTGACAGCACCATGAGAAAAAGCATGCGTCATTTAACATGCAACCAGGCAGAAAACCATCATCAATAGAGGATCAGTACTGGTTAGATAAGGAGCTGTGTTACATAAAACCATTCTTTTTTAATTTTCTCCTGAGTTTAAAAAAAGAAGCAAATTCCAAGGAGCTGCCTCTATCACTACATATAACGTTATGTTACTTAAGACACTGCTCCTTAGACAGAATTCTATAGCAAGCAAAGCAAAACAGATATTTAACTCTACAAACTCACACAACTTCAAGAAGGGGTTCATGCTAATGGGGTTCGGATGTTTCCTTAAAACCTTGAGAGTGGTCAGGTGCAGTGGTTCATGCCTGTAATCCCAACCATTTTAGGAGGCACCAAGACAAGGTGGAAAGATTGCTTGAGCCCAGGAGTTTGAGACCAGCAGTCACCATTTCTTCAAAAAATGAATAAATAAAACTTGAGAGAGCGAGGACTGCTCTCCAAGTTCTTACTGTTAATAAAACTGAGCAGGGAACGGGGTGGGTGCTGCTGGCAGGTGATGGCTCCTGTTCTCTGCCGAGATCACAAGCAATATAAAGTCTTTGATTTTTATCAACAGAGTTCAATCCATCATTTAGGGACCCAAGAATTACAAATAGAAAAGTATGTATTTCTAAACTTCAAAAATGGCAATGAGAATGGACAGAGGCTTCCATGGGAACGTTGAGAAAGAGACAAAATTGTGCAACAAATAACCATTATACTTAAATAAAGTTGACATTGTGTGGACAGTTCTAATTTGGTCGTTTTCTGGATATGACACTACTAGTTTTCATCTGCTATTGGATAGCAAATTGGGTAGAGGATATGTAGAATATCTCGTTGATACCCACAATCACTTGCTTATATGTTCAACTCCCAAATAGCCTATGGACCAAGAGAAGGTCTTATAATACCCTATTATTTGATACCATTAAAGTATCAAATATAAAAAAAACATGGGCCAGGTTCGGTGGCTCGGCCTGTAATCCCAGCATTTTGGGGGACCGAGGTGAGGTTAAGTGGATTGCCTGAGCCCACAGGTTCGAGACCAGTTCAGGCACCTTGGTGACACCTAATCTCTACTATATATATATATATATATACACACACACACACACACACTCCAACTCTCTCTCTCTCTCTCTCTCTCTCTCTCTATATATATATATATATATAT
>NW_007255950.1:197848-202670 GCF_000164805.1 Carlito syrichta | reverse complement strand
TTACTGTAGAGATGAGGTCTCGCTAAGTTGCCCAGGCGGGTCTCGAACCCACAGGCTCAGACAATTCACTCACCTCAGCCTCCCAAAGGCGTGGAATTACAGGCTGAGCTACTGAGCCCGGCTACAATATATTTTTTAAAAATTAGCTGGGTGTGGCTGCATGTGCCTGCAGTTCCGGCTACTTGGAAGGCTGAGAAAGAAGGATAATTGGAGTCCAGCAGGTCGAAGCTGGGGTGGTCATGAGCATGCACTCCAGCCTGGGTGATGGAATTAGACTCCAACTCAGAAAAAAAGAAAAAAAAGAAAAACATATAATACAGCAACTCAAATATAGGAAGGAAGGACACAACAGCCACCTAACTCTACTTGGGAAATAACAGAGTGATGCTTCTCCAATATAACTTTTTTTTTTTTTTTTGAGTTGGAGTCTCACTCTATCACTCAGACTGGAGTGCAGTGGCCGCTCCCGGTCACTGCAGCCTCAACCTGCTGGGTTCTAGCGATCTTTCCGCCTCAGTCTTCCAAGTAGCTGGAACTATAGGCACGCACTACCACACCCGGCTAATTTTTTATTTATTGTAGAGATGAGGTCTCGCCAAGTTGCCCAGGTGAGTCTCGAACCCACGGGCTCAGGCAATCCACACACCTCAGCCTCCCAAAGCGCTGGCATTACAGGCTGAGCCACTGAGCCCGGCCCAATATAGCATTTAAAGGAGGACCGGAGGGAAAGGGAAAAAGAGAAGGAAAGGGAGAGAAAGGAAGGACGTATCTGGAGAGGAAGAAGGAATAACAAAAACAGGAAGATTAGAGCACACTGTAATTAAGTCCTTTTCCTCATTGATATATTTTTCTTAAGTGTCAGAAGATCCAGAAAACACTATGCCCCATATTCAAATAAGTACAAATACATTCCAAAGATACTATTTGTCAATTTGTAGTATCTCTATAGTGAGGATAAACAAGAGTTATCGTTTAAATCATCCAATACTGTCCACCATAGTTAGCTTTATAAGACACTGTATGGCCAGGCACGGTGGCTCAGCCTGTAATCCTAGCATTTTGGGAGGCCAAGGCAAGAGGATTGCCTGAGCCTGTGTGTTCATAGACCAGCCCAGGCAACTTGGTGAGAACTCGTCTCTACAATAAATCACAAAAACTAGCTGGGCGTACTGGTGTGCGTTTGTACCGTTCCAGCTACTTGGAAGACTGAGGCAGAAGGATTGCCTAAGCCCAGCAGGTCGAGGATGCAGTGGCCGTGAGCACGCCACTGCACTCCAGTCTGGGCGACAAAAGTGAGACTCTAACTGGAAAAAAAAAAGACGCTGTATCACTCGTTTATTTGTAAAGGGATAAAAGACGTATAAGAGAGACAGAACTGTTTCTACAAAGATGTAAGCTAGTACCTGGTTTAAACTAAACCCTCATATACAAAAGATATGATCTGCAACTCTTTGTTAGTTCAAGTCTAGGTGAGATCAGATATATTCAGAGTATATACTTCCTCCACCCTTCTCCTTTTTAACTCATTCACGATCGCTGTTGTGAAATTATGTCATTCCAAAATCTGTTTCTGGCTGCCGGTGAGTGAATTTACATCTTTGCACATTTTTTTCTGAAAAAATACATATTCTGTTTATAACCTGAATAAAAATACAAAATATGGAATGCTAGTCAGAGTGGTGTTTGAGGCAAATACTGGATATATCTGCAACTTCCAGCTGTATCATGAAAAAGGTGACAATTTAGAAAAGACCATGTCACCTGTGCTTAACAACAGAAGATTGTGGCAACTAGCTTCAGAGTTTTTTTGACTTTCACCTGCAACACTAGTACTAGCAAAGTGAAAAATTTGCCAGTCGCAAATGTGTACAGAACCCAAATTTTGTATAGCATTCCTCCATTTGTCGGTAGAGGCTGGTTTCAGGATGGGCCACAAAGGGAGGTTTATTGGTCTAGGCAATCTAACAGTCTCTCTCCCTTTGCCAAGAAGACACACTGGTGGGCTTCTGGAAAAGGATTTCCTCCTCTAAAAAAGAGCTACAAAAAAGAAAAGGCCCCTTTACTGCCTCTGAACATTGTATGTATAACTCCTAAAAATGCTGTTGCTATCTTGAAACCTCTGAAGGGAGGAAGCCTGAGACTGACAAAGAATAGTGAGCGCTAGCAAGAGAATCACATGGCCTGGTTCTGTGTGGAACATCCTGTTAAGTAAGATAACATACACTCCACCTCTGGGTCAAATGGTGAGCCAGGGGCTTCAGTTACATGCAGCCAAAAGCACCCTGATATTGGCTTCTCCGTAATCTAAGGAAAGCATTAGAAAATATGCCTTTAAAAAACTGGGAGCACAGATAGAACTATCTCAGGTGATTTTTACTCTCCAATGCATTTTATGAATCTCATACCTAAGAGCTATGGTTGTCAAAGGATTCCATTTTTTTCCAGATGATGTGCAGCTTTTTAAAATCCAATACTTGAGTTAACAACAGTAAGATAAAATATTAATTTTTTATTCTAACAACTCTAAATAAGAATGACTCTAAAAGAAATCTTAAAGTTCAAAGTAAAAGATTTCTTTTCTTCAAATATTGGAAAGAGGGGTATATGAAGATTAGGGCATACTTTTTTAAAATTAAATTAAATTTTATTTTATTTTATTTTTGAGTTAGAGTCTCACTCTGTCGCCCAGATTGGAGTGCAGTGGCCATTCCCGGTCACCGCAGCCTCGACCTGCTGGGCTCCGGCCATCCTTCCAACTCCGCCTTCCAAGGAGCTGGAACTACAGGTGCGCGCTACCACGCCCGGATAATTTTTTTAATTTATTGTAGAGATGGGGGTCTTGCCAAGTTGCCCAGGTGGGTCTCGAACCCGCGGGCTCAGGCAACAGGGCATACTTTTCAATAACAGTCTATTACAATACTAATCAAGGTAAGTGCCAACAGTCTTTCTCACTGAAAGCAAGTCCTTGCTGCTCTCATTAAGGACTGGGTCAAGAAAGAGATCTGTGCCATGCAAGGACCTCTCCACAAGCAACTAATGCCATCCCCAAAATAGACACCTTTTCCAGGAATGAGAGCTAAACAATCAGAGGCCATGCATAAATCATGAAATCATATCCAGTAGTGGATATCATTATTCACATGGCCATGATGCACAAACCCTTGTAATACTGAGCCATCCAACACCACACGATGGCAGACAATAGAGCCATCTTGTTGAATGACTCTTCGTCAATCCAGTAGGCACACTGAATTGTGTGGTCAGAAATACTGATGAACTGCATCTATTCCAATGGCTTCTCTCAGGTGAGGCTCCAACTCTGTGTAGTAGCCAGAGCTGAAGCTACATTCTTTCTGTGAGAATGTTTGCATTAAATACAATGGTGGTTTGGAAATCAAGTCTAGGAAACAAATAAAACAGGATTAGAATCTAGCTCTCTCTTATTAACCATGTAACCAAACACAAATTATTTAGCCTTGCTGAGTTTCAGTGTCCTCATAAGCAAAACAGGGATATGTTACCAGGTGGCACTTAGGATTAAATTAGATGCTACATGTAAAATGCCCAGCACATAATAAACTCATAATAAATGGTGGGCCACCATCACCAAACAGAGATTCCACAAAGAAAAACACTATGCCTCGTTGTTCACTAAAAATAACAGCAATGGCCGAGAGCTGTAGCTCACGCCTATAATCCCAGCACTTTGGGAAGCCGAGGTGAGAGGACTGCCTGAGCCCAAGGGTTTGAGACCAGCCTGGGCAACTTGGCAAGATCTCATCCCTACAATAAATCAAAAAATTAGGCGGGCATGGTGGCCCATGCCTGTAGTTCCAGCTACTTGGAATGCTGAGACGGAAGGATCACCTGAGTCCTGAGTCCAGCAGGATGAGGCTGCGGTAGCCGTGAGCGTGCCACTGCCCTCCAGCCCGGGCAACAGAGTAAGACTCCAACTCAAAAAAAAAAAAAAGAAATAGCAATGGTAGTAATACTAGGAATCACAGCAGAAATTATACTGGCGATATCAGCTATTTGTAGAAAATCTACATGTAGCAATTCCTTCACAACTTTTTGATGAAAGAACTAAAATTATTCACATGTTGCAGATGAAGAAGGTAAAGAGGATAAATGACTTGGTCAAAGTCACACAACCAATAAATAGAAGAGCCGGGATTCGAACCCAAGCTGTCACTCCAGAGACCTTATGCAACACTGCCATCAATCCCAAAACAACTGCATAATCAGCACCTAGTATGATGCTCGACAGTTAATTATTCATTGAAAATGTGAGATCAATAAATCAATACTACCATTTGGGACTTTATAATCATTAGCTGCATGATCTAACTGAGCAACTCCCGTAAATTTTACTAACCATCAGGATGTGGGTTGCATCAGTATCTTACATCTTTCTTTCAAAGCAAGTGTTTATTGAGTATTTTCAAGGCATATGCACCAGATATCAGTAATAGACATAATAGAATTCTGCTCTCAGTCTAGTGGGGGACATATATAACAAGATTAGCATCCACATGTCATGAAATAACTTGTCAATAATTCATAAATATTGGTCATTTAAATTCAGAAATTACTACTAGTTTGAAAAGCAGCCAAAGTTTTTCTTTTTTGAGTTGGAGTCTCACTCTGTCGCCCAGACTGGAGTGCAGTGGCCGCTCCCGGCCACCGCAGCCTCGACCTGCTGGGCTCGGGCAATCCTTCCGCCTCAGCCTTCCGAGTAGCTGGAAATACAGGCGCACACTACCACGCCCGGCTAGTTTTTTATTTATTGTAGAGATGAGGTCTTGCCAAGTTGCCCAGGCGG
>NW_007255950.1:192894-197406 GCF_000164805.1 Carlito syrichta | reverse complement strand
CCAGCAGGTCGAGGCTGCGGTGGCCGGGAGCGGCCACTGCACTCCAGTCTGGGCAACGGAATGAGACTCCAACTCAAAAAATAAAAATAAAAAAAAAGAAGTATATCAGTTCTTCATTTAAAAAAAAAATGTATGTATACACACACACACACACACACACACACACAGTCATCCCTCAGTATCCACAGGGGAGTAGGCTCCAGGATGGCCCACAGATACCCAAATCCACACATACTCAACCCTCGCCCTGAAGAACACACGGCTACAAAAAGTCAGCCCTCAATAACCAGGGTTTTGCACCTCATGAATAGTATATTTTCCATTTGTATTTGGTTACAGATTCCGAAGCCACCCATACTGAGGGCACACTGTTTTTAATAAGAAAACTCCACATATAAGTGGACCCACACAGTGCAAGCCCAAACTGTTCAAGGTCAACTGTAGTTCCTGAGAAAATCTTGCTTGTTTTTCATCCTTTTTTCCTCAGCGTGGAGTTGAAACAAATAGGTGTCTTTCAATAATAATAATATTGGTGCAAATGCAGATAGGTCAAAAAGGTTATGCCTATTCTTTGCGAGAGGAGAAAGAACAGAGCACCTGGAAAAAGAGTTCTCTGAAAGTTGAGGAAATGTTTTAACAGGGAAAGTAAAACAGAATGAGAACATTCTTATTTATGTTTCTGCACTGGTCATACGTAAACATCCCCAATGTCTTTCAGCGGCTTCCTCTTCTCCATAGGGAAAAAAGCAGGAACAAAACCGGCCTGACAAGCAAAAGGCTGTCATCATGTTTCCTGTCCACACCTCTTCCCTGCCCCACATCTGCTACTATATTCACATGAGGAGGATGAAACTTTTGTGCAGATGAATGAGTACATGTTCCTAGCACCATGTTATGCATCCAGTGGCTTCTCGATAAATATCTTTTGTGATATTCCTGCTATTTGGAGAACATTTACTTGGATCACCATCCTACAATGCTCCATAGGGGGAAAAAAATGTGCTAATGTGCAGTTTCTTCCAGTGACATCATAACCAGGCTCAAAACAGAGTAGCGCCAACACCAACAATCTCCCATGATCACAACAGACACCAGGAAGTATACTTTTTCCAAGTTCATCCTGATAGTTACCTGATGCATAAAATGCCTACCCAGCCCCATCATAAAACTCGTGCTCACTTGGTATCAAGTGGTCATCGACTCGTCTGGTATTACTATTTCTATGTGAATCAAATTCTAAAAAGCGACTGTAGAGGTTCAGGAGGTGCTTCCCAAATAAGCTAAAAACAAATCCACCAAGGTTAACTGCACAGGACAAATGCACAGGCTGCAGACGCTGCATTTTAATAGGTCATAAGACAAAAGCTTGTCAAAGTCAATCAACTCCCCACACTATGATGAGTTCACCAAGCCGGAGCCTACACTGATCTCATACTTTCAAATCCTCTTCTCCATAAGCTCTGGAATGCTGTCAACAGGCATAAATACCTAAACCCTGTCAAAAAACATAATTCACTTTTAATATTTTGGTCACTAGTCCTTTTGCAATTTTAGGTATTTATAGCACTGTCAAAGAGCTATGCCGATAAATAGCATCTATTCTGAAAGCTGAGACTACAAATTGAGTGGTGTTTCTAGCTGAAATGAGCAGATCCAAATGCTGGCGCCAGTCCACAGGTCGGTCAACCAGCAGAAGGTGTCGTGGTTTGAGCGAACCTTCCAAGCCTGGCGAAATAAGTGCAACTTGTCCCTAGGCGGGAAAAGCTGTAACTACAATGGAATTACAGACATGCCATTTGGAATGCTGTAAAAGTTTTTTGGTTTTGGGAGGTTTTTTGTATTTATGCTTTGAACATTAATTTAGTTCAAAACTACTTTACTTAGAAAGAGCGTCAAATAACCGTTTTTAGGTGATGGTGACTAGGACAAGTTTTTATTGCAGCTAAATGTATTTGTTTCCTTAGAGGTAGAATTCTCGAAGTTTAATATTTGCAAAAGTGATTTGGTAGAGAATCCTAATGGAGAATATGTCAGACGTTCAATCTTCGGACCACTGCAAAATCCAAGCAAAACTACTGTCAAAGTTTAAAATTTACCTTTCCAATGTAACCTTCCTTGTGGTCTTGCTATGATATTAAACTACAAATCATCAATATATCATATAATCTGTACAGGAACACCGCAAAGCAAACTGCAGGGGAGGAATGCCTGGCTGCCCAGATCATCAGCATCACCCATGCAGTTATCATTTATTCAGTCCCCATACTCAAGTTGCAAATAATTTGAAAAGACAATTCTTTGTCAGGACAGAAAAACAGAAAACAAATTTCTCAAGCACACATGTATCCCCCCCATATAAATTCCTTGCAGTTTCAACAATTAAAAAAGAGAATTGCAAAAGATCATCTACTAATTACAATGGCACTGCTTTTGTTTTGTTAGAAAGTAACACTGAAACAAGGTTCTTTTTGAAGGAAGATTGTTAGGTAGATTATATAAAGAAAAAGCATAAAGAAGAGTTTTTCCTAATTCTGGATGTCAGAATCTGGGCACATTTCTTCAATGTGACAACTGAGAAAATATCCAGTCATAAAAGAAGATGTTAATACCTATCCTTACTCAACCAACATTTACTTAGGGTGTGACAACATAAAAACAACAACCAGTGATGGGTAACTGCTAATGATTACTGATTTGCAGATGCTAAAACTGGGAATTCAAATCTCTGATAGCTACAGAACAACTTCTTTTAATCAAACAAGTTAGAGTGAAAATGAAACAGTTCATAAATTAATTAAGTTGAAAGCTGCAATTCTTTAACATGCTCAAAGAATGACTGTATACTACTGGCCTTACATAGCCTCACTTTGCTTTAGGAAACAATCAAACTTTCACATAGTAGTAAGTCATACCACGGAATAAATCACTTGTGAAACAACCAGACAAATATATTAAATAAACAAACTAGCTTCATTCGTCTTATAGGTCAAACCTGAAAAAGCGATTATATTAAAGTTAACCTGAGAAAATTCAACGTTTGCCTAGAAAGATACAAACGAGTGGCCTAAAACTAAAGTCTGCCCACTGGGGGGAAAATGTCTTTTTCATGGAACTTGGTTCAAATACAGTACAGGCCCCTGCAAAACAGTGTACATACCCAGATTCCATCCCCTCTGTACATTAGTATTTTCCAAATTTTCAGTTCCCTGACTATTTGATCACACTTTCAAAAGCAACTTCCTTTACAGCCACAAACAAGCACGGACCACAAAACCCAACTGCTACAACAGGAATGTCCTAATAACCTCCCCTTTGAAATACATACGCAGCTTTCAAGCACATCGAGCCCGTTGTCGGCTGTTTCCTGTCATTGGAAGACTGTGGAAAGCTGATGGAAATCCAGCGTCCAAAAGCTTAATGAGCAAGACTAGCCCCACCCAAGCCAGACCCTGCTAGAGAAGGGCATGCTCAGTAGAAAAGCCCAGACTGGTTCCAAGTCACTTCATTCCTCAGCTAGAAAATTCACATGGGTCCAAGAAAAAAGTCAGCTTCCTGCTGCCTGTTCTACCCACTCAATGGAGAATCTTTCTACACAGAGACCAGTTTTAACGACACAAAACTTTGTCATCAAATTATAATTAATTCCATAATTATAATTTACATGCTCCTACCATGTCTTACATATTTTTCTCACTTACTTTTGTGGTTATGATTTTTATTTTGCTTTGGGTCTCCATTCACAACTTTGTTTTTATTTTTGTCCTCTTAATCTACCCTACAAACAGACACCAAAATAATACCTGTAGAGCACATAGTAGTCCCCGTTATCTCCAGGAAAGACCCCAAGGAGATGCCTGAAACCACGGATAATACCAAACTCGACTGTCATGAATTGGAACACATTTCTGTTCATGTCTTCCAATCATAAATTCAACTCCTTTTCCATCTTAACTAAGCACTTATCATATATTGCAGCCTTAACTTTTGCAGTCTGAGATACGACAGTGAAACTAGCACAAATTTCTTTTTCCTTCTTCACAATTTCACAGGTAGAAAATTTGTTCCTACTACAGACCTAAGCAACCTCAGCAAACGATATTTTCCTTTTCCTTGAGTCAAGAACTGTCCCCTTTATACCCAAAGGAAGCATTTGCTAACTTCTTTTTGTCATATTCAAATTGCCAGCATCACTACTCTTATGCTTTGAGCCCATTATAAAGTCATATAAGGGTGACCTGAACACAAGAACTGTGACATCATGACGGTCCATCTGATGACCCAGCCAGTTACTAAGTGACTTGTGAGACAGCAGCATCTACAGCACTGATCTGCTGGACAATCGAATAACGGTTCACACCCTGAAGGGTAGGAGAAGACAGTGTGAGATTTCATCACACTACTCAGAACATCATGCAATTGAAAACTAATGAACTAGCCGGGCTCGGTGGCTCAGCCTGTAATCCCGCGCCTTTGGGAGGCTGAGGTGACTGGATTGCCTGAGCCCGCGGGTTC
>NW_007255950.1:186455-192874 GCF_000164805.1 Carlito syrichta | reverse complement strand
GAGTGGCCACTGCACTCCAGTCTGGGCGACGGAGTGAGACTCCAACTCAAAAAGAAAAAAGAAAATTAATGAACTATTTACTTCTGGAAGCTTCCATTTAATACTTTCAGATCACAGTTAACTGCAGGTAACTGAAACTGCAGAAAGCAAAACCAGTGGTTTAGACTATACAGTGGGTAAAGGAGGACCCACTGTGTAGTCTAATCATCTTTATAAACTGTTATACACTGACATACAAATTTTCTGACATTTAAAAAACCATGTAAATACACAGTCTAGTTTTCAGTATAGAAAAATGAAATATTTATTTTGATTCATCTGTACAGGAATGTCTATTCATTCATACTATATGTAAAATAAAGGCTTGTCTTAACCTAGACTATATGGTACCATGATATAGTTATAATGCTGATAAATCCCTGTTTCATAATGACAATCCTAAATTGACAATGACTAAAAATAAAGTAACCTATGTCAATCTGTCATAGGAGCGCAAAGACACATGGAGCGAGGTCTCCAGGATACTAGGTCAGGCCCGCTGCGGGTGTGGGGTCTGGTGTGTGATCCATGCCACATGAAAGATGCAAAGAATTGCACAGAAGTTAAAGTATATAGCTTTTTTTTTTTTGAGTTGGAGTCTCACTCTGTTGTCCAGACTGGAGTGCAGTGCCGCAGCCTTGACCTGCTGGGCTCCGGCGATCCTTCCGCCTCAGCTCCAAGTAGCCGGAATTACAGGCATGCACTACCACGTCCGGCTGATTTTGTGATTTTATTGTTGAGATGACATCTCGCTGCCCAGGTGGGTCTCGAACCCGCCGGCTCAGGCAATCCACTCACCTCAGCCTCCCAAAGGCGCGGGATTACAGGCTGAGCCACCAAGCCCGGCTGGGGCTTTTTTGATTGTTGGTTTTTTGGGGGTCATAGTCTCACTCTGTCGCTCAGGCTGGCGTACAGTGGCACACTCATGGCCACCGCAGCCTCGACCTGCTGGGCTCAGGTGATCCTTCTGCCTCAGCCTCCCAGGTAGCTGGGACTACCGGTGCATGCCACTAATTTTTTTTTTTTAATTGTAAGATGAGGTCTCGTTGTGTTGCCCAGGCTAGTCTCAAACTCCTGAGCTCAAGCAGTCCTCCCTCCTTAGCCTTCCAAAGTGCTGGGATTACAGGTGTGAGCCACGGCACCTAGCCAGGATTGCGTATTTCTTCTTGTGTAACTATGTGTCTTTTGCCCTATTTAATTTTATTGGAGTTTATTTTTTGCCTATTGGATTTTATTTGCTATATGTTAAAAATCTATTGCCATATATTACAAAAGATTTTTCTTGTGTCATTCACTTTTTTATTTGGTTTGCATTATTTTTATCATAGCTAAAACTTTAATTTTTACGTAGCCAAATTCTTTCATTATTCTCCTTATAGTTTTTGTTTTGGCACTATTCTTAGAAAGAACTTTTTAGCTTTTTTTTCTTTTTTTGAGTCAAAATCTCACTCTGCCACCAAGGCTCATGGTCACCGCAGCCTTGACCTGCTGGGCTCAGGCGATCCTTCCACCTCAGTCTTCCAAGCAACTGGAGCCACAGGCATGCACCACTATGCCTGGCTAATTTTTTGATGTAGAGATGAGATCTCACCAAGTTGCCCAGCCTGGTCTCCAACCCATGGGCTCAGGCAATCCTCTCACCTCCACCTCCCAAAGTGCTGGGATTACAGACTTGAGCCACTGCTCCCGGTCATATAATTCCACTTCTATGCAATACCTGGAATTGTCAAATTCATAGAGATAGAAAGTTCCAGGGATGAGGATGGGTAGAACAAGGAGTTATTTAATGATTATGGAGTTTCAATCTAGGAAGATGAAAAAGTTCTGGAGTAGGCCATGCTCGGTGGCTCAGCCTGTGATCCCAGCACTTTGGGAGGCTGGAGTGAATGGATTGCCTGAGTCCACGGGTTCAAGACCAGCCTGGGCAACTTGGCGAGACCTTGTCTCTACAATAAATCAAAAATTAGCTGGGTGTGGTCGCATGCCTGTAGTTCCGGCTCCTTGGAAGGCTGAGACGGAAGGATCACCGGAGTCCAGCAGTTTGACACCAGGGTGGCCGTGAATGTGCCACAGTTCTCCAGCCTGGGCGACAGGGTGAGACTCCAACTCAAAAAAAAAATTCTGGAGTTGTAGAGTGTTGATAACTGCACGAAAATGTGTATGTACTTAATACCATACAATTGTCCACTTAAAAATTATTAAAATAATTTGGCATGGTGGCTCATGGTTGTAATCTCTGAACTTTTGGAGGCTAAGCGGGGAGGATCACTTGAGGCCAGGAGTCTGAGACTAGCCTGGGCCACAAAGCAAGACCCTGTCACTAAAAAACTAATTCATTAATTAAAATATTTTAAAAATTCAAAAAAATGGTTAAAATGTGTTCATGACTTATTTCTTGTGAAAAAAGTTAAAATGGTAAGTTTATGTATATTTTACTGCATTTAAAAATACTTTGCTAGCCGGGCTCGGTGGCTCAGCCTGTAATCCCAGCGCTTTGGGAGGCTGAGGTGAGTGGATTGCCTGAGCCCGCGGGTTCGAGAACCGCCTGGGCAGCGAGACCTCATCTCTACAATAAATCAAAAAATCAGCCGGGCGTGGTAGCGCAAGCCTGTAATTCCAGCTACTCGGAAGACTGAGGCGGAAGGATCGCCGGAGCCCAGCAGGTCGAGGCTGCGGTGGCCGGGAGCGGCCACTGCACTCCAGTCTGGGCGACAGAGTGAGACTCAGACAAAAAAAAAAAAAAAAACTTTGCTTATATTTTTCTCTTAATACTTTATAATTACCTTGTGTGTGGCTTTTTTTGTTTTGTTTTGTTTTTTGAGTCGGAATCTCACTCCGTCACCCAGGCTAGAGTGCAGAGGCACGCTCGCAGCTACTGCAGCCTCGACCTGCTGGGCTCAGGGGATCCTTTCACCTCAGCCTTTCAAGTAGCTGGAACTACAGGCGCGTGCTACCACGCCTGACTAATTTTTCAATTTATTGTAGAGATGAGGTCTCGCCAAGTTGTCCAGGCTGGTCTCGAATCCCTGGGCTCAGGCAATCCTCTCTCCTCAGCCTCCCAAAGTGCTGGGATTATAGGCGTGAGCCACTGTGCCCTGCCACTATTTTTTTTTTAATTATTTTAAAGATGCGGGGTACAATTCAGGGTTAGGTGTACAAACGGTCCGTGTTCAGGTAAAGTTTGGGCCTCACTTTGGTCCCCACTTCACCTGGTTTGAGATCAGGTGCCCTTACTGATGAAGTGTCCCCCACCCCCTCCCCTCCTTCCCTCCTTCCCTCCTCCACCTTGTGTGTTTTTTAGAATCATTCTGGCTGTGGAAAGCATCAACAATTTTTATTCCAGTCCAAGTTCATCCACTTGTGGTGAGAGTGAAACTGAGGTTTCACTGGTGAAAATGAAACCGAGGTTGAGTTAGAACTGAGGGTGGACCCTGAGAGAGTCCGGTATGTTCATCAGGCTCTTATGATGACACAAAGTCTAGTTTTTCTTTTCTTTTCTTTTCTTTCACTCCATCGCCCAGGCTGGAGTACAGTGGCACGCTCCCGGCCACCGCAGCCTCGACCTGCTGGGCTCCGGCGATCCTTCCGCCTCGGCCTTCTGAGTAGCTGGAACTACAGGTGCATGCCACCACGCCCGGCTAATTTTTTTTTTTTTATCGTAGGGATGCAGTCTCGCCAAGTTGCCCAGGCTAGTCTCCAACCCATGGGCTCAGGCAATCCTCTCACCTCGGCCTCCCAAAGTGCTGGGATGACAGGCTTGAGCTGGCTGACTCTAGCTTTTCTTAGACTACCCGTCCCAGTATGATCGCTGTACATCAAACTATCCCAGAACTTGGTTAATGAAGCAAAACCATCTTATAAATCACAGACTCAGTCAGGAATGTGGGCATGGCCCAGGCTGGGTGATCTTGCTTCTCACGGTGTTGGCTGCAGTCACCTCATGGTTCTTAGCAGATGGTTGGGCTGGTCCGGAGTGAAGATGGCTTCGCTCCCCTGGCTGGTGCCTTGGTGGAGACGATTGGATGGCTGAACTCCTCTGACCTGTGGGTGGCAGAACCCACACAAGATCTCTGCAGACGGTGGTCTCAGGGTGGTCGTATTTCTCACGTGGTGGTTCAGGTCTCCCTGAGTGGTGGTCCCAAGACATCCACATGGAAACTGTCTGCATGGCTTCTCGGACCTAGCCTTGGGGCGTTATGTACCTTTATCTCGGCTGTGCTCTGTTGTCTACCATATAAGATCAGCTCAGCTGGGCTCAGTGGCTCAGCCTGTAATCCTGGGCTTTGGGAGGCTGAGGTGAGTGGATTGCCGGAGCCCGCAGGTTCGAGACCCGCCTGGGCAGCGAGACCTCATCTCTACAATAAATAAAAAAATCAGCCGGGCATGATAGCGCAGGCCTGTAATTCGGCTACTTGGAAGGCTGAGGCAGAAGGATCGCCGGAGCCCAGCAGGTCGAGGCTGCTGGCCGGGAGCGGCCACTGCACTCCAGTCTGGGCGAAGAGTGAGACTCCAACTCAAAAAAAAACCAAACAAACAAAAAAAGAAATGTCAGCAGAATAGAATGATTATTCTCCTAGAAGGAAAGGGGTGGTGTGTGAAGTGCTTTCCTTTTCCTCTTGGTTATTTTAGTGCCACGTAGAGGGTTTTGATGTCAAAATGTCCATCCCCCCATATGCCCTCACTCTCTCCAGTCTATGTTAAATCAAGAGCATTTTCCCATCGTATTAAATATCCCTAAAAAACGTATTTAAGCATTTGGGAGTTGATGGCATTTTTGGTGTTTTGTTCTAATTTGGGGATATACAACCTAATCATTTTAGGCGCAGTTGCTAGTAATTGCAATTACAAGATTGAGAGGATGTGTGTGTGTGTGTGTGTGTGTGTGTGTGTGTGTGTGTGTGTGTGTATTTTTTTTGAATTGGAATCTCACTCTGTTGCCCAGGCTGGAGTGCAGTGGCACACTCATGGCCACTACAGCCTCGGCCTGCTGAGCTCAGGCAATCCTTCCACCTCAGCCTTCCAAGTAGCTGGAACTACAGACTTGTGCTACCACGCCCAGCTAATTTTCTGATGTATTGTACAAACGAAGTCTCGCCATGTTGCCTGGGCTAGTCTCAAACTGATGGGCTTAGGCAATTCTCTCACCTCCACCTCCCAAAATGCTGCGATTACAGGCATGAACCACCACGTCTGGCTATATTTAACGTTCTCGATAAGTATGCCCAAATTGCCCACCAGTCATGTCTGAGTATCCAGCTTACTACCCACCTAGCTGGCATCGAGGAGTATCTTGGAAAAATAGAACCTTGCCCATTTAATAGGTGAAAATGATATTGTGATATTTTAATTAGCATTTAATTAATTATGCTAATGAAGTGAATTGAAGATCCAGAGATAAAGGCATTTAGAAAGAGAAGTTGGTCAGGCATGATGGCTCACACCTGGAATCCCAGTACTTTGGGAGGCCAATGGAAGAGGATCGCTTGGGCCCAGCAGTTCAAGACCAGCCTGGGCAACATAGCTATACCTCAATTCCACCACCAAAAAACACACAAAAAACAATTAGCCGAACATGATAGCACACACCTGTAGTCCCACCTGCTTGGGAGGCCGAGGCAGAAGGATTGCCTGAGCCCAGGAGATCAAGACTGCGGTGAGCTGTGATTATGCCTGCACTTCAACCTGGACAACAGAGGGTTTCTCCAGCTCAAAAAACAAAAAACAAAGAAAGAAAGAAAGAAAGAAAAGAAAAAAGGAAGAAGCTTACTTGAGAGAAATACAAGGCGAGGATAAGAGGCACATAGCCACCTACTGAATACAAGGTCCACTCGCTAGAAACCCAGACTCGCCTGCATGCAATTTACTGATGTATACTTCCTCACATGGACCCCACAACTCTGAAACTAAATTAAATTAAATTTTAAAAAGAGAAGTGCAAGACCTGCAGAAGGAACTGCTCATCAGATGAAAAACACAACCGGTCATTACAGGCAAACACTGCAAAATCACCAAGGTTACTGAATGTACGGTTGATGCGTTCATGACAGAAAGCCAGCAATTTTCTCACAGAGTTATCATTTCCGCACAGGCTGGGGCTGGTCTTCAGGGAGCAGCATGGCGGGGGTCAGGGGAAATGTCGTTCACGGTAAGTAGTCAGCAGCTTTTCAGACTGCTTGGGAGTTCATTTATTTGGGGGCTAGAAGGAGGGAGGGGTCGAAGTGTTTTCCTCTAACGTGGGACTTCATGGGGCAAGACGTCTTTTGCTTCCACAAAGCTTTTCGTATGCAGAAAGAATTATGGGGCTTTTTTTTTTTTTTTCTGTTTTTTTTGAGTTGGAGTCTCACTCTGTTGCCCAGACTAGAGTGCAGTGGCCGCTCCCG
>NW_007255950.1:177666-186435 GCF_000164805.1 Carlito syrichta | reverse complement strand
AAAAAAAAAAAAAAAAAAAAAAAGATCTGTGGTGGCGGTGACAGCTGCACATATTTCTTGACTGGACGTACACCGAAACTGGCTAAAATGGTAAACTTTATGTTTTGTGTATTTTATCACTATTTGTTTGTGTGTTTATTTTGAATTGGGGTCTCACTCCGTTGCCCACACTGGAGTGCAGTGGCACAATCATGGTTCACCCCAGCCTCAAATTCCTGGGCTCAAGCAATCCTCCTGCCTCAGCCTCCCAACTAGGTGCGCACCACCGCACCAGGCTAATTTTTTGATTTTTTTCTTTTTTTGTAGAAAAAAGGTCAAAATTTATTTTTTAAATGAATTTATTAATTCATTTTCCTTTTAACGAAAAGGAAAAAAAAACAGCCAGGACACCCAAGTGGGCAGAAGGCGCTTAGAAGGCAGGAGGGACCAGGGCTGGGCGCGATGCGTGGCCTGCTGACAGAGCAAAATGGCCTCTACTCCGCGGGAGCCAGGTTTAGCGTGGAACAGGGACGCGGTGTGACCCAGCTCTAAGGGGGACCGCTGACGGCCCTAGGGAGAAGGGGCTGTGGAGTCAGGGGAGGGGCAATGAGCCCAGTCACGGGCGTCGCCACAGTCTGTGACGATCAGGGGCAAGACAGCGAGAAGGGGCCCTGGGGCCCTGGACGCCGGCCAAGTGTCCCATGACCGTCACTGCTCACCATAAGCTTTTCCGCAGGTTCACCAGGGCATCAAGGGGATGGTGCTGGACGAGAACTACAATCCGCTCGCAGGCGCTGTCATTTCCGTGACTGGGATTAACCACGATGTCACCTCGGGTAGGTGGCCGCTGCGGGGCGGTGGGAAGGACCCTTTCCTGCCACACTGTCTTCTTCAGCCACATCGGGGCCAACTTGCAGCCGGGGAGACCAGCAGGCAGTCAAGGGCACCGCGGGCTGAGGGTCGGGGGAAGGAAAGATGGTAAAAATAGGGGCAACAAAATGTTTTTTTATTTAAAAAATGAATTGTAGCCGGGCTCGGTGGCTCAGCCTGTAATCCCGCACCTTTGGGAGGCTGAGGTGAGTGGATGGCCTGCGCCCGCAGGTTTGAGACCCGCCTGGGCAACTTGGCGAGACCGCATCTCTACAATAAATCAAAATGAGCCGGGCGTGGTAGCATGCGCCTATAGTTCCAGCTACTTGGAAGGCTGAGGCAGAAGGATCGCCAGAGCCCAGCAGGCCGAGGCTGCGGTGACCGGGAGTGGCCACTGCACTCCAGCCTGGGCGACAGAGTGAGATTCCAACTCAAAAAACAAAAAAAAAGATGAGCTCAGATTCAAGAGGAGAGAGAGCACCTGCTCCACTTCTAAGAGAAAGAGGATTTATTATGAAAACACAAAAGAGGCCGGTGTAGTGGCTCACACTTGTAATACCAAGCACTTTGGGAGACTGAGGCAGGAGGATCACTTGAGACCAGGAGTTCGAGATCAGCCTGGGCAACATGGCAAGACCCCTCCATCTCTACAAAAAGCAAAACAGACAAAAACAACTTGGGGAAGCATGCCTATAGTCCCAGCTACTTGGAAGGCTAGGGTGGGAGGACCATTTGAGCCCAGGAGTTTGAGGCTGCAGTGAGCTCTGATCAGTGCCATCGCACTCCAGCCTGGACAACAGAGTGAGACCCTCCCTATCTCAAGGGAAAGAGTCAAATTAGGAAAACCCTGGCATGAAAGCAGGGCAGAGTCAGTGACTGTTTCTGTTCTCTTTGCATGTTGGCTTTGCCCTCTCTCTACTCACAGTCTCCCTTGGATCTCCTTGGGCTTCCCTCGGTCTCTGCTTCTCCCCACGCCCCTAGCCTGTGCCCTGCCAAGGCCCCTCCAGCCTTTCTCAAGTTTCCCGCAGAATGTGTTTGTTCAGACTCCGGAGACACACTCTGACCGGCTCAGTTTGCATCTCTCAGCAGTCCTGGGCCCCAGCACCGGGAGGATCCAGGAGGGGGGTGGGGTGAAGGGGTGGGGAAGGGCCAGGTGGGGGCGAAGCGGAAGAGGCCAGAGCTCTCCTGGCCACGCTTGTGAATCACGGGTGGATTTTCACAAAGTACTCCTGACCAGGTCCCACCCCCAGAGATTCTGACTTCACTGGACTAGGGTTGGAGGCTGAGCGGGACACATTTTTTGTTTGTTTTTGTGGTGGTGGTGGTTGGAGTTGGAGTCTCACTTTGTCACCCAGGCTGGAGTGCAGTGACAGGCTCACGGCCACCGCAGCCTCGACCGGCTGGGCTCTGGCTATACTTCCGCCTCAGCCTTCCAAGTAGCTGGAAATACAGGCATGCACCACCACGCCCGGCTAATTTTTTGACTTACTGTAGAGACGAGTTCTCCCCAAGTTGCCCAGGCTGGTCTTGAACCTGTGGGCTCAGGCAATCCTCTCGCCTCGGCCTCCCAAAGTGTTGGGATTACAGGCTAAGCCAGGAGCCCGACCTAGGGCACATTTTATTTGTTTATATTTATTTACTTATTTTTTGAGTCGGAGTCTCACTCCATCACCCAGACTGGAGTGCAGTGGCCGCTCCCGGCCACCGCAGCCTCGACCTGCTGGGCTCCGGCGATCTTTCCGCCTCAGTCTTCCAAGTAGCCGGAACTACAGGTGTGTGCTACCACGCCCTGCTGATTTTTTGATTTATTGTAGAGATGAGGTCTCGTTGCCCAGGTGGGTCTCGAACATGTGAGGTGGGAGGCTGAGGTGAGGCAATCCACTCACCTCAGCGCCTCCCAAAGGCGCAGGATTACAGGCTGAGCCACCGAGCCTGGTTATTTTTGTTTGTTTTGAGTCGAAGTCTCACTCTGTTACCCAGACTGGAGAGCAGTGGCCGCTCCCAGCCACCGAGCCTCAACCTGCTGGGCTCCAGCGATCCTTCCGCCTCAGCCTTCCAAGTAGCTGGAACTACAGGCGTGCACTACCACGCCCAGCTAGTTTTTGATTTATTGTAGAGATGAGGTCTCGCCAAGTTGGCCAGGTGGGTCTCGAACCCGCGGGCTCAGGCAATCCACTCACCTCAGCCTCCCAAAGGCGCGGGATTACAGGCTGAGCCACTGAGCCCGGCTGCCTGGCTAATTTTTAACAAAATTTTTTTTTACAGAGATGAGGTCTCATCATTTGCCCAGGCTGGTCTTGAACTCCTGGGGCAGGCAGTCCTCTCGTCTCTGTCTCCCAAAGTGCTGGAATACAAGTGTGAGCCACTGCACCCAGCCATTGAGCTACTTTCTGCCTCTGCGTATTTGCCTGTTCTGGAGAGTTCACGTACATGGAATCCCACAGTATGTGGCCTTTTGTATCTGGCTTATTGTTTTTAAGGTTTATTCATGCAGTAGCACCTATAAGTATTTCATTTCTTTTTATGGCTAATTAATACTTCATTATATGGTTCTACCACACTCATCAACTGATGGACATTGGGGTTGTCTCCGCTTTTCAGCTATTATAAATAATGCTGCTATATATGTTTTTACAGTAAGTCCCCTACATATGAACCTTCAAGTTATGAACATTAACAATGTACACCTGCATTTTAAATGGATTATTTATTACCTCCAGATGTCAGTATAGCTTGTTAAATACATATGGTACTATATAGTGATTGTGTTAGCTGGGTGCCTAGGCTAACTTGGTTGGACCTACAGCAGAGGAACCTATGAATGTGCTCTTGGAACTGAACTTTTCATATGTTGGGAACTTCCTGTAATTCTCTGGGGTAGACATCTAGGAGTAGACTTGCTGCATCATATGGTAACTTTATGTTTAACATTTGGAGCAACCATCTGACTTTTAAGTGGCTGCATCATTTTTTTTTTTTTTTTTTGAGTTGGAGTCTCACTCTGTCGCCCAGACTGGAGTGCAGTGACCGCTGCTGGCCACCGCAGCCTCGACTTACTGGGCACCAGCGATCCTTCCGCCTCAGCCTTCCGAGTAGCCAGAATTCCAGGTGTGCGCTACCACGCCCGGCTCATTTTTTATTTATTGGAGAGATGAGGTCTCACCAAGTTGCCCAGGTGGGTTTTGAACCCACGGGCTCAGGCAATCCACTCACCTCAGCCTCCCAAAGGCGCGGAATTACAGGCTGAGCCACCGAGCCCAGCTCATTTTTTTATTTGTACCTATACCAGTGCACATATGAGGGTTCTTTTTTTTTTTTTTTTTTTGAGTCTGAGTCTGAGTCTCACTCTGTCACCCAGGCTCACCAAGTTGCCCAGGCTGGTCTCAAACTCCTGGGTTCAGACAATCCTCTCACCTCGGCCTCCCAAAGTTCTGGGATTACAGGCTTGAGCCACTGTTCCTGGCCAAGGGTTCTTTTTTAAAATTTAATTTAATTTTATTGTATTTTAAAGATGTGGAGTACAATTTAGGATCAGGTATACAAGTGGTCATCATACAGGTAGAATTTGGGCCTCTCTTTGGCCCCCACTTCATATGAGAGTTCTAATTCCTCCACATTCTCACCAACACCTGTTATTAGCTGTCTTTTGACTTTAGCCATCCTAGTGGGTATAATGTGGGGTCTCCTTGTGGTTTTAAGTTGCATTTTCTGCCGGGCTTGTTGGCTCAGCCTGTAATCCCAGCACTTTGGGAGGCCAAGGTGAGTGGATTGCCTGAACCTGCCGGTTCAAGACTCGCTGGGGCAACTTGGCAAGACCTCATCTCTACAATACATCAAAAATTAGCCAGGCATGGTAATGCGTGCCTGTAGTTCCAGCTACTTGGAGGGCTGAGGCGGAAGGATCACAGGAGCCTAGCAGGTCGAGGCTGCAGTGGCCGGGAGCATGCCACTGCCCTCCAGCCTGGGTAACACAGAGTGAGACTCCAACTCAAAAAAAAGAAAAGTTTCATTTCCCTGATGACTAATGATGTTGGGCGTCTTTTCTTGTGATGCGTGTTCAGATCCTTTGCTCTTTTTTTTTTTTGAGTCAGAGTCTCTATTGCCCAGGTTGGAGTGCAGTGGTATGTTCTCAGCCACTGCAGCTTCAATCCTCTGGGTTCAGGTCATCCCCCTGCCTCAGCCTTCTTAGTTGTTGGAACTACAGGCATGTGCCACCACGCTCAGCTAATTTTTTGGATTTATTGTATAGATGAGGCCTTGCCAGGCTGGTTTCGAATCCTTGGGCTCAGACAATCCTCTTGCCTCAGCCTCCCAAAGTGTTGGAATTACAGGCTTGAGCCACCTTGTCTGAACTCCTTTGCTCATTTTTTTTTTTTTTTTTTTTTTTTTGATTTGGAGTCTCACTCTGACGCCCAGACTGGAGTGCAGTGGCTGCTCCCAGCCACCGCAGCCTCGACCTGCTGGGCTCCGCGATCCTTCTGCCTCAGCCTTCCAAGTAGTTGGAACTATAGGCGCGTGCTACCACGACCGGCTGATTTTTAATTTATTGTAGAGATGAGGGCTCGCCAAGTTGCCCAGGCGGGTCTTGAACCCGCGGGCTCAGGCAATCCACTCACCTTGGCCTCCCAAAGTACTGGGATTACAGGCTGAGCCACCGAGCTCGGTCCCTTTGCTTATTTTTTAACTGGATTATTTATTTTTTTCTTACTGAGTTGTGAGAGTTCCTTATGTATTCTAGATACAAGTCCCTTGCCAGATACATGATTTACAAATATTTTCTTCCATTCAGTGTTTTGTTTTGTTTTTCATTTTCTTCATGGTGTCTTTGAAGCACAATAGTTATTTGGTGGGGTTTTTTTTGGTGGGGGTGTACATTGAGTCAGGGTCTCACTCTATCATCCAGGCTGGAGTACAGTGGCACGATCATGGCTCACCACAACCTCAAACTCCTGGGCTCGGATGATCCTTCTGCCTCAGCCTCCCAAGTAGCTGGGACTACAGGTGTGTGCCATCATGGCCAGTTTATTTTTTTATTGTTTTTGTAGAGATGAGATCTTTCTATGGTTTTAGACTGATCAAAAACTACTGAGCTGAAGCAGTTCTGCCATCTCAGCCTTCCAAAGTGCTGGGGTTACAGGTGTGAGCCACCGCACTTGACCTGCACGATAGTTTTACTTTGGATGATGTCCTATTTCTCTACTTTTTATTTTGTTGCTTGTGCTTCTGGTGTCATATCCAAGAAACCACTGCCTACTCCAAGGTTGTGAATGAAGATTTTTTTTTTTTTTTTTGAGTTGGAGTCTCACTCTGTCGCCCAGACTGGAGTGCAGTGGCCGCTCCCGGCCACCGCAACCTCGACCTGTTGGGCTCCAGTGATCCTTCCGCCTCAGCCTTCCGAGTAGCCGGAATTACAGGCAGGCGCTACCACGCCCAGCTTGTTTTTTGATTTATTGTAGAGATGAGGTCTCGTTGCCCAGGCGGGTCTCGAACCCGCGGGCTCAGGCAATCCACTCACCTCAGCCTCCCAAAGGTGCGGGATTACAGGCTGAGCCACCGAGCCCGGCTGTGAATGAAGATTTAAGCCTGTGCATTCTTTTTTTTTTTTTTTGAGTCAGAGTCTCACTCTGTCGCCCAGGCTGGAGTGCATTGGCCACCACAACCTCGACCTGCTGGGCTCAAGCAATCCTTCTGCCTCAGCCTTCCAAGTAGCTGGAACTACAGGCGCATGTCACCATGCCCGACTAATTTTTTTGGTTTATTGTGGAAATGAGGTCTCACCAAGTTGCCCAAACTGATCTCAAACTCCTGGACTCAGGCAATCCTCTCATCTTGGCCTCCCAAAATGCTGGGATTACAAGCTTGAGCCACTGCGCCTGGCCAAGCCTGTGCATTCTTTGCAGAGTTTTATCGTTTAACTCTTCCACTGACTTAGGACTTTGATTCATTTTGAGTGACGTTTTGTATATAGCATGAAGTAGGGGTCCAATGTCTTTCTTTTGCATGTGGCTATCCAGTCATTTCAAAACATTGTTTATTGAAGTGACTTCTTTCTCCACTGAATGTCTTGGCACCCATTTCTAAAGCAAACTGAGTAGAGATGTATGAATTTATATCTGGACTCTCAATACTATTCCATCGATCTATACGTCTATTCTCACCCCAGTACCATACTGTCTTGATCACTGTAGCTTTGTAGTAAGTTTTGAAATAGAGATTCATGAATCCTCCAACTTAATTCTTCCTTTTCAAGATTGTTGTAGTTATTCTGGGTAACTCAAATTTCCATATGAATTTTTTTATTTTAGGTTTTCTCATTACTATTGGCTTTATTCTAACTTTAAAAAATTAGTTAACTTAAGATGCACAAGAATAGTATATACTTATCATGTACAACATGACGTCTTGAAATATGTGTACATTGTGGAATAGTTAAATTGGGCTAATTAACATATGATTTTTAAGATCAGCTTATCAATTTCTACCCAAAAAAGCCAGCTGGGATTTTTACAAGGACTGCATTGAAACTGTAGCTCAATGTGGGGCATGGTGTGATCTGAGCAATATTAAGTCTTTCAATTCATGGACATAGGATGTCTTTTCATCTATTTAGGGCTTCATTAATTTCTTTCAGTAGTGTTTTATAATTTGAGTGTACTAGTCTTGCACTTCTTTTGTTTAATTTATTCTCAAGTGTCTTTTTAAAAAAATACTGTTGTACATGGAATTTTAAATTTTCTTTTCAGATTTTACAATTGATTTTTTCATAATGATTTTGTATTTTTGCTAAGCTTGCTCACTAGTTCTAATGATTTTCAGTAGATTTTTTTTTTTTTGGAGTTGGAGTCTCACTCTGTCGCCCAGACTGGAGTGCAGTGGCCGCTCCCGGCCACCGCAGCCTCGACCTGCTGGGCTCCGGCGATCCTTCCTCCTCAGCCTTCCGAGTAGCTGGAACTACAGGCGCGCACTACCATGCCTGGCTAATTTTTCTTGATTTTTATTGTAGAGATGAGGTCTCGCCAAGTTGCCCAGGTGGGTCCCGAACTCGCGGGCTCAGGCAATCCACTCACCTCAGCCTCCCAAAGCACGGGATTACAGGCTGAGCCACCGTACTTTATGATTTTATATATACAAGATCATAGATGACATATGAGGGAGGACAAAAAAAAAAACCCTTATTGAATTATTTTTTTGAGGGGCAGTCCCCTTGTAGTACAGGCTTCCCTAGCTAGGTAAGTGTTCTAGGAACCCATCCGCATCAGTGTTCCAGCTAACATTGTTGTGAGAGGCTGAGTTCCGCTTCCGTGAATTTTTTTTTTTTTAAGATTTTCAGTGTTTGCCCATTTCATGATAGATGATTTATGAGCACACCTGCCCACACTGTGCTGAGTGTTCCGCAGTTTTTAACCAAAAACCGTCACAACCCCCATGCTCCACCCTCCCTATTCACCTGTCCTTGCCCTGAGCAACTTTTTTTGTTTGTTTGTTTCCCTGTATGAAAAAGCCCTGAAAGGGAAAGTTTTTGCCAATGCAGAAGCACTAAGAGGCATCATCATTGATGAGTCCAAAGACAGTTTTGAGCCATAGAAAAAGCATCTCGATAGGTGTATTGCATCAAACGAAGAGTACTTTGAAAGTGACTGAAGTTTAAACATGTAAGAATAAATACACTTTGTTTTTTGAGTTGATGTCTCACTCCATTGCCTGGGCTGGAGGGCAGGGGCACGCTCACGGCCACCACAACCTTGACCTGGGTTCAGGTGATCCTTCCGCCTCAACCTCCCAAGTAGCTGGAACTACAGGCATGCGCTACCACGCCCAGCTAATTTTTTTAAAATTTATTGTAGAGACGAGGTCTCGCCAAGTTGCCAGGGCTGGTCTCGAACCTGCAGACTCAGGCAATCCACTCACCTCGGCCTCCCA
>NW_007255950.1:175199-177603 GCF_000164805.1 Carlito syrichta | reverse complement strand
TTTTTTTTTTTTTTTTTGAGTTGGAGTCTCACTCGGTCGCCCAGACTGGAGTGCAGTGGCCGCTCCGGGCCACCGCAGCCTCACCTGCTGGGCTCCGGCGATCCTTCCGCCTCAGCCTTCCAAGTAGCTGGAATTACAGTCGCGCACTGCCATGCCCAACTAATTTTTTGATTTATTGTAGAGATGAGGTCTCGCCAAGTTGCCCAGGCGGGTCTCGAACCCGCGGGCTCAGGCAATCCTCTCACCTCAGCCTCCCAAAGTGCTGGGATTACAGGCTGAGCCACCGAGCCTGGCTGCCTTTTATTTTTAATTGGGTCTCACTCTGTGGCCCAGGCTAGAGTGCAGTGGCATGATCACAATGACCACAACTCACAACAGCCTCGACCTCCTGGGCGATCATCCCATTTCAGCATCCTGAGGAGGGACTACAGGCTGTGGATAACATTCTACAATGTTGCCTCGATGCTTCTGGTTTCATTTTCTTGCCTAATTAGCTTGTCGATTAGTTGAACCTTGGATAGTTCTCTTGGATAGTGGCAAGAGAAGACATCCTTGTCTTGTGGCTGATATTAAGAAGAAAAACATTTGTCTTCCACCACTAAGTATGATATTGGCTGTGGGGTATTGGGGGTTTTTTTGTTTTGTTTTTCGTAGATGCACTTTATCAGGTTTAGGAAGTTCCCTTCTAGTCCTAGTTAGTTGAATGTTTTTCTCATGAAAGGCTTTGGATTTTGCCAAGTGCTTTTTTAGTGTCTGTTGAGATGACCGTGTGGTTTTCCCTTTGCTCTATTCATGCCGTGTATTTCTTTTTCTTTTCTTTTTTTTGAGTCAGAGTCTCACTCCATCGCCCAGGCTGGAGTGCAGTGGCACGCTCATGGCCACCCCAGCATCGACTTGCTGGGCTCTGGCAATCCTTCCACCTCAGCCTTCCAAGCAGCCAGAACTGCAGGCGCATGCTACCATGCCCGGCTAATTTTTGTGATTTATTGTAGAGATGAGGTCTCACCGAGTTGCCCAGGCTGGTCTCAAACCCGTGGACTCAGGCAATCCTCTTACCTCGGCCTCCCAAAGTGCTGCAATTTCAGGCTTAAGCCACTGCACTCAGTCATGTGGTGTATTTCAACAATTGATTTTCATATGTTGCCAACCTTGTGTTTCTGGGATAAATTCTATTCTGCTTGGTCATAGCATAGAATTCTTTCAATGTGTCTCTGGTATTTGTTGAAGTTTTTTGACTCTATATTTATAAGGGATATTGATCTGTAGTCTTCTTGAGATATTTCTGTGTGGTATCAGGGATAATACTGATCTCACAGAATAAGTTGGGAAATATTCCTTCCTATTCTTTTTTTTTTTTTTTTTTTTGAGAGTTTGTGAATGATTGCTATCATTCTTTGTCAGATGTTTGGTAGAATTTACCCAGTGAAGCCATCTGGGTCTGGGGCTTTCTTTTTGGGTAGTTAATTCAATCTCTACCTGTTATGGTTCTCTTCATAAGATTCAGCTTTGTTGTTTTAGTTGTTTTTGAGTCAGAGTCTCATTCTGACACCCAGGATGGAGTGCAGTGGCATGCTCACGGCCACCACAGCCTCAACCTTCTGCACTCAGGCAATCCTTCCGCCTCAGCCTTCCAAGTAGCTGGAACTATAGGCAAGCGCCACCACGCTGGCTAATTTTTTGATATATTGTAGAGATGAGGTCTCACCCAGTTGCTCGGGTTGCTCTCAAACTCCTGGGCGCAGGCAATCCTCTCACCTCCGTCTCCCAGCATGCTTGGATTACAGGTGTGAGCCACCACTCCCGGTCACAACATTCATCTTGAATGGTTCCACAATACTGTATCAGGTGGAGTGCCGGTTCGTAAATTTCTTTTGGGAGGATTGGTGGACATGAAGGAGAGGGAAGGAGGCTGGATTCACTCACTCATGCAGGTGCTCTTTGACCACATTCATTGAACACCTCTGGTTGTGTTCTGTGCTAGGCCCCGAAGCGACTGACACAAATGAGACAGCCACAGGAACCCTTAGGACCAACATGTGGACAAGCTGATTTCCGGTCAGTCTGGGTTGCCTCCCACTGGGTGTGAAAAGATCCCCAGCAGTGCTCACCAGTGTCCAAGCCGGTGTGCCTTGAAGTCCTCTGGCACTCTACAGGCTATCACGTGCTCTCACTTATACATTCTCATTGTTACACTGATCCTCAGAGGCAGCCTAGCCAAGTTTACTATCCCTCTTTGCAGAAGATAAGACCAAGCTTCAGAGAAGGACAGTACGAATCCAAACATTCAGGTAGTGCCTCTCCTGAACAAGCTCCGTGTAAGGCAAAGGAGATAAAGAAACGACAAGGGAGCCGGGCTCGGTGGCTCAGCCTGTAATCCCGCACCTTTGGGAGGCTGAGATGAGTG
>NW_007255950.1:171863-175179 GCF_000164805.1 Carlito syrichta | reverse complement strand
AAGGCTGAGGCGGAAGGATCGCCAGAGCCCGGCAGGTCGAGGCTGCGGTGGCCGGGAGCGACCACTGCACTCCAGTCTGGGCGACGGAGTGACACTCCAACTCAAAAAAAAAAAAAAGAAATGACAAGGGGCCAGGCACGATGGCTCAACCTGTAATCCCAGCACTTTGGGAGACTGAGGGGAGAGAATTGCCTGAACCCAGGGGTTCGAGACCAGCCTGGACAACTTGGTGAGACCTCGTCTCTACAATAAATCACAAAAAAAGAAAAAAGTAGCCAGGTGTGGTAGTGTGCATCTGTAGTTCCAGCTACTCGGAAGGCTGAGGCGGAAGGATCGCCTGAGCCCAGCAGGCTGAGGCTGCAGTGGTGGTGAGCATGCTGCTGCACTCCAGCCTGGAAGACAAGAGTGAGACTCCAACTCAGGAAAAAAAAAAAAGAAATGATAAAGTTCTTGCCTTCGAGGAGCTTTCAGGCTGCAACAGGAGGGGACAGGATGTCAGAGAGGTATGACAGTCTAGGACGGGGAGCTCACAGGGTGACATGGGTGGGGGAGGGGCACTCAGAAAGGCCTCACCCTGAGTGTGACTCACAAGACACGGCTGGGAGCAACCTGGACATCATACCAGGAAGTCACAAAAGTCCCTCAGAACTAGGATGGCCGTAGGGCCTCGTTTCCCCAAAACAATCCCAGGTGACTTCCATTGTCCCAGTTTAAGTGTCAGTGGCAACAAAGTATTTCCCTATAAAATTGTTATAATTACAGCCAGGTGCGGTAGCGCATGCTTATAATCCCAGCACTTTGGGAGGCCAAGGTGAGACGATTGCCTGAGCTCACCGGTTCGAGACCAGTCTGGGCAACTTGGCAAGAACTCATCTCTACAATAAGTCAAGACATTAGCCGGGCAGGGGGGCACGTGCCAAGTTCCAGCTACTTGGAAGGCTGAGGCGGAAGAATCACTGGAGCCCAGCTGGTTGACGCTGAGGTGGCCGTGAGCGGCATGCCACTGCACTCCAACCTGGGAGATGGAGTGAGACTCTGACTTAAAAAAAAATTATTGGCCTGAGCAAGTTCTTTCCTTTCGCTGCGGCGGCCGCAGCCATGAGTACACTCAGGCTTCACAAGAGACTTGCCTCCAGTGTCCTACGCTGTGGCAAAAAGAAGGTCTGGTTGGACCCCAATGAAATTGCCAATGCCAATTCCCGTGAGCAGATCTGGAAACTGATCAAAGACGGGCTGATCATCTGCAAGCCAGTGACTGTTCACTCCCGAGCTCAATGCCAGAAGAGCACCTTGACCCGCCGGAAGGGCAAGCACATGAGCACAGGTAAGCGAGAGGGGACAGCCAATGCGCGGATGCCCGAGAAGGCGACCTGGATGAGGAGGGTGAGGATCCTGGGCCGGCTGCTCAGGAGCTACCGTGAATCGAAGAACATCAACCACCACATGTATCACAGTCTCTACCTGAAGGTGAAAGGGAATGTGTTCAAGAACAAGCGGATCCTCAGGGGCAACATTGTAAGATCTCGTCTCTACAAAATAATAAAAATAATTAGATGGATGGGTGGCACATCCCAGCTACTTGGGAGGCTGAGGCAGGAGGATCACCTGAGCCCAGGAGGTCGAGGCTGCAGGAAACTGATTGTGCTGCTGAACCCAGCCTGGGCAATAGAGTAAGACCCCCAACTCAAAACAAACAAACAAACTCCCCAAAACAAACCAAAACATTCACAAGCTGAAGGCAGTCAAGGCCCGTAAGAAGCTGCTGGCGGACCAGGCTGAGGAGTGCAGGTCTAAGACCAAGGCAGTGCACAAGCTCCGTGAAAAGCACCTGCAGGCCAAGAAGGAGGAGATCGTCAAGACTCTGTCCAAGGAGGAGGAGACCAAGAAATAAGGCTCTCTGCCCTTGTCTGTACATAGTGGTCTCGGTGGTTACAAAGATCAGTCCTGCAAATAAAACGGGCTTTCCCTGAAAAAAAAAATTGTTATAATTACAAAGAGGAAAATAGTAACTTAGCAGGTGCTAATCCAGGAGCTGAGCTGAACCTCACTGCTGGTGGTGCAAAAGACCATTGTGCAGGCCCCACGTGCTGTGCTCAGAACGACACACCAGCACCTTTGGGATGTTCTTGCCAAGAGTACACAGACGACTCTCATCACCAAATTAAGGAGCATCCGACACGACAGCTGGACCACAAAAGACGCCATGGTCAAGAAAGGCAAGACAAACTAAGGAATCATTCTAGGTTAAAGGAGATTAGAGGGAAATGACAACCAAATGCAATGCATGTTACAAGATTGCATGTTGGTTGGAAAAAGTGCAATAGCAGGTCATCTGGGGAAAGGTGAATGCCATGTGGGTTACGTGAGATACTGCTATCGGTGCACATGACCTTGGATTTAGGAAATACACCTAGAAATATTATGTTTTGGTTTTTGTTTTGGGGGGTTTGTTTGTGTGTTTGTTTGTTTTGAGTTGGGTTCTTACTCTATTGCCCAGGCTGGGTTCAGCAGCACAATCACAGCTTACTGCAGCCTCGACCTCTTAGGCTCAGGTGATCCTCCTCCTCAGCCTCCCAAGTAGCTGGGACTAGAGGCGTGTGCCACCCATCCATCTAATTATTTTTATTATTTTGTGGAGACGAGATCTTACAATGTTACCCAGGCTGGTCTCGAACTCCGGAGTTCAAGTCATCATCCCGCCTCATTTTGCCAAAGTGCTGGGATTACAGGTGGTTGAGTCACTGCGCCCAGCCACATTTCGGGGTTTTAAAAAGTGCCACGGTCTGCGTAATAAATGGTGTGGTCTCCTTCCCCAGAACCCAGTGAGAACCCAACCCTCTTCCTTCCCAGCCTGTGGGCCTCTCACCATTGATAAGGACTTTTCAGGTCAGCCTGGGCTTCGAGAGTGTCAGCTCAATGGGTCGGTCAGCTGAGCCCCAGAGAGGGTCAGCTCGAGGCTGGTAAGCCTGGCCCCAGAAGTGTCGGTTCTAATGGGCTGGCAAGCCAAGCCCTGAGAGTGTTGATGGTTCATGGAGCTGGCAAGCCTCGCCCCTGGAGTGTCTGAGCTTCGGAGTCTCGCCTTCTTCCAGCAGCTCTCCTGGTTCAGCTGGCTCCATCGACTGGCAAGCCAGGTCCCAGGGTCACAGTTCTTCAGGTTCTTGTCTCGTGTTCAGAAAGAATGAGGGACAGGGACAGCCAGAAAGTAAGAAAGTAGGATTTGGCCGGGCTCGGTGGCTCAGCCTGTAATCCCAGAACTTTGGAAGGCTGAGGTGAGTGGATTGCCTGAGCCCGCGGGTTTGAGACCCGCCTGGGCAAC
>NW_007255950.1:165532-171843 GCF_000164805.1 Carlito syrichta | reverse complement strand
TCCAGTCTGGGTGACAGAGTGAGACTCCAACTCAAAAAAGAAAGAAAGAAAGAAAGAAAGCAGGATTTATTGAGAGGACAGAAAAGCTCCCACATTGGGAGGGGATCCAAGGGGCTCCAATTTGGAGCTGAAACCTGGTGCTTATATAGCCCAAGACTGAGCCGATTGGCTAGCACTAGCTGTGAGCTGATTGGTCACTTTTCTATCCCGGCAGTGAATACTTAAGCTCTAGCTAGAGAGACTCACAGGGAGCTTGTTTACCAGTGGGACTGTATCAGTTTGAGAGGCCTGCCTGAAGTTTGCTACACTGTTACCGGAGGACCCACCCTGTCTGGCTACCTAGCCTTTCTCTAACTATCTCCTCTCTCCCCATCAGCCACTGCAGCAGCCATGCAGCTCCTTACCACTGAGGGGGCCTTCAGATAAACAAGGGCATGGTGTACCCGGGACACACGGGCCCCTTGTGGGCACAGCGCCAGTCCATCCACCCTGACACCGAGAAGCAGCCTCTGTTTCTCACACCTTGGTTACTGAATGCTTCAGGGCTCAGCCAAGTGAAACCACTGCTCTGCTTCTCCCAACTGTCAAAGGAGTCTCAAACAAACAAACAACAAAACACAGGAGAAAAGTCAGCCTTCTTGGGGTCATTTCAGCTTTCTTATTTAGTGGGCCGAGGACTCCTCAGACCTGATTCTCTGGCTGTGTGATCTGTGGGCCCAGTGGTTCCTGGAGAAAGTGTGTGTTTCTTCCAACAACAGCCTTCTGCCGGATCTGTGGGTCTTTGAAAATCGGCTCATGCTCTAGGGTCAGGATAAGGTATGTGGATATCTTGGCAGGCTAATAATTTGGCATCCCCTCAAGCTGATATTCTTTGAGTATTTGTTTAGTGGGAGTGGGAGGAACTGAGCTTCTATTCATACACAGGCACAAGCCGTTTGACTCACTGAGTATACCTCCCTGACTGCAGCTTAGAACAGGGGCCAGAAAAAAATTCCCCCGGGTGAAAATTTCTCATTTCCCCCCCCAGTTTTTCCTTTCTTTTTTTCTCTTCTCTCTCTCTTTCTCCTTCCTTTCTACCTTCCTTCCTTCCTATCTCTTTCTTTCTTTTAGTTGGAGTCTCACTCTGTTGCCCAGGCCAGAGTGCAGTGGCACAATTATGAGTCACCACAGCCTCAAGCTCCTGGGCTCAGGAGATCCTTCCATCTCAGCCTCCAAGTATCTGGGACTACAGGCATGCACCACCACACCCAGCTAATTTTTTAAAATTTTGTGTAGAGATGAGGTCTCACTACGTTGCTCAGTCTGGTCTCGAACGCCTGGCCTCAAGTGATTCTCCCACCCTGGACTCCCAAAGTGCCAGGATTACAGACATGAGGCACTGCACCCAGACTTTCTTTTTAAAAGATGGACTCAGCCGGGCCTGGTGGCTCAAGCCTGTAATCCTAGCACTTTGGGAGGCTGAGGCAAGAGGATTGCCTGAGCTCCTGGGTTCGAGACCAGCCTGGGCAACTTAGCAAGATGTCATCTCTTACAATAAATCAAAAAATTAGCCAGGCAAGGTGGCATGGGTCTGTAGTTCCAGTTACTTGGAAGGCTGAGGCAAAATAATTGCCTGAGCCCAGGAGGTCAAGGTTGCGGTGGCTGTGAGCATGCCACTGCACTCCAGCCTAGGCGACAGAGTGAGAATTCAACTCAAAAAAAAAAAAAAGAAAGAAAAAAGAAATGGACTCCTACTATGTTGCCCAGGCTGGTCTCCAACTCCTGGGCTCAAGTGAACCTCCCACCTCAGCCTCTCAAGTAGCTAGGACTACAGGGGCTGACTAATTGTTTAATTTTTATTTTTTAGAGATGGGATCTCACTGTGCTGCCCAGGCTGGTCTCAAACGCATTGCTTCTGTCTGGTCCAAGAATTTCATGGTCTGCCTCTACTCCACAGTGTACTTTGCTACTCTCCTAGTGATGGGCACCCAGGTTACTTCCAACCTCGCTATCAAATAGGTCGCTGCATGCATGTCCTTTTCCATGTGTCTTCCATGAGGATGACAGTCTCTGGGACGTACACCCAGGAGAGGGGAATGCTGGGCTGTCAGGTTCATAGTTGCACATCGAATTTCCTGAAGTATTTCCAGACATCTTGCTCTCCGCGCTGATTACACCGGTGTGTGAGGGGTCCACACGCTTCCTAGGAGGCATAGGGGCTTTTAATTTAGATAATAAAATAAATCTATCAGCCCCTGCAAATGTCGAGCAATGATGAGTTTCAGAGTCCTTTTTTTTTTTTTTTTTTTTTGAGTTGGCTCCTCACTCTGTCGCCCAGGCTGTAGTGTAGTGGCATGCTGACGGCCACCGCAGCCTCTACCTGCTGGGCTCAGGTGATCCTTCCGTCTCAGCCTTCCAAGTAACTGGAACTACAGGCGCGTGCCACCACGCCCCTCATTTTTTGATTTATTGTAGAGAAGAGGTCTCGCCATGTTGCCCAGGCTGGTCTCGAACCCATGCGCCTGGGCAACCATCTCGCCTCCACCTCCCAAAGTGCTGGATTACAGGCGTGAGCCACCATGCCTGGTCAGTTCAGTCTTAGCTGACCAACACTGCATGATGCAAAATACTGGGCAGATAGATCTGTGCCCATGAGGAGGATACATGTGCACGTGCAACACATATACAGGGCACATGCACCCCAGCCCCAGGGCCCAGCCTGGGGCAGCGTGTCACAGAAACCCAAAAGTTAGGTTCGAGCCCCTGAGACGGAGTAAGGCAAACACTGACACATGTGCACTTAAGAGCAGAGATGGGGCCAGGCTCGGTGACTCAGCCTGTAATCCCAGAACTTTGGGAGGCCGGGGCGAGTGGATTGCCTGAGCCCGTGGGTTCAAGACCCGCCCGGGCAACTTGGCGAGACCTCATCTCTACAATAAATCAAAAATTAGCCGGGCGTGGTAGCATGCACCTGTAGTTCCGGCTACTTGGAAGGCTGAGGCAGAAGGATCGCCGGAGCCCAGCAGGTCGAGGCTGCGGTGGCCGGGAGCAGCCACTGCACTCCAGTCTGGGCGACAGAGTGAGACTCCGACTCAAAAAAAAAAAGCAGAGAAAGGTTTATTCAATTCAGCCAAAGTGTGAGGCTGGGAGAAGCAAACAAGTCCAACCTGCCTTTGGACAGAACTGGGAGCTTGTATGAGTTAGGTGGGTGTGTGGTGGTGTGTGGGGAGGTGAGGTTCCTGGTGTTCAAAGAGGCTCGCATCCCTCGGCGATCAGACTTCTGGATGCCACCAAGAAGGTCTGCATGACCTACGAATCATGGGAGGATCATTGTTCTTTACAAGAAAAACAAGTTTGTGAATCTTGCCAGTAGCCCCTGGGGGTCAGGATATGAGGGTAATTAATTATTAATGACGTTCCTCTACCAGGATGTCGACATGCAAGCTATCTATCATGCAGGGAGGAAGAGAAGGGCAAAGGGAAAGGAAAAAATAAGTTGTTGCTTTTAAAGCATCTTGTTATTTTCATAATACGGGCTCAGTTGCAAACACAGGCAGGAGCCATTTATATTTCCCTGTCTGACTTACCCTCATGCAACTGAGGCCTCCTCCATCTGCCCTGGGAAGCAGCCGGAACCGGAAGTTGCTCCAGTGTTGGGGACGACTCCCAACTCCCTGGAGGCTCCTCGGGCTGGGACTGTGGCTGTGGCCGGACAACCCATTGTCTGGGATTATCTGATCTCACTGGGCAGGACTGCTTTCCTGTTGATACCTGATTCTCTCCACAATGAGTGTAAAAATAGAATCTTCCTGACAAGCCCAGGGCTTTAAAATGACCAACGAAATGGTTTAGCAGATGCCTTTGTTGACGTTAGACAATTTTTGTCAAGGTTATCCTTTTTGATACCACGGAAGGTAAATTGGACATCGCATCCACATGACCCAGTTTCTCTTTTTAAAGGGGTGAGGTGAGGATTAGTTGGGGTGGCAATCTGGACAATCTTCCCGACAGCAGGTAGGTAGCTACAACCAGTCCAACTACACTGAAATGCCAGGGGCCCTTTGGAAAAAGTGCTCAACTGATTTGAGGTCTAGCAAATGAGACTTTAGAAAGGCAGATTTTTTTTTAATTTCAGGGAAAAGCACATATTTGTTTATTCAAATTTTACTTCATTTTAACTGATAAAAAAATAATTGTGCATGTTCATATTCATGGGGTACGTAGTGATGTTTCGATATTCGCATATTCATTGTCTCAGACATTTATCGTTTCTTCGTGTTGGGAACACTCCACATCCTCTTTCTAGACATTGGAAACTATACAATTATTATTGTTAGCTATAATCATCCCACAGTGGCATGGAATACCAGAACTTATTCCTTCTGTTGAGCTGTTCGTTCTAGTATTTTATTGAGGCTCTTTGAACTGGTGTGGTATTCCATAGGGGAATTTATTTCTCTGTGTCTCACATTAAAAAACAAAACAAGCTGGGCTCGGTGGCTCAGCCTGTAATCCCGCACCTTTGGGAGGCTGAGGTGAGTGGATTGCCTGAGCCCGCGGGTTCGAGACCCGCCTGGGCAACTTGGCGACACCTCATCTCTACAATAAAAAAATCAAAATGAGCCGGACGTGATAGCGCATGCCTGTAATTCCGGCTAGTCGGAAGGCTGAGGCGGAAGGATCGCCGGAGCCCAGCAGATCGAGGCTGCGGTGGCCAGGAGCAGCCACTGCACTCCAGTCTGGGCAACAGAGACTCCAACTCAAAAAAAAAAAAAACAGGCGGGGCTTGGTGACTCAGCCTGTAATCCCAGCGCTTTGAGAGGCCGAGGTGAGTGGATTGCCTGAGCCCCCGGTTCGAGACCAGCCTGGGCAATTTGGTAAGACTTTGTCTCTACAATAAATAAAACATTAGCCAGGCATGGTAGCACTCACCTGTAGTTCCAGCTACTTGGAAGGCTGAGGCAGAAGGATTGCCAGAGCCTAACAGGTTGATGCTGGGGTGGCCATGAGCATGCCACTGCACTCCAGTCTGGGCAACGGAATAAGACTCCAACTCAAAACAACAACAACAACAACTATTGGCCAGGAGTGGGCTCATACCTATAATCCCAGCACTTTGGGAGGCCGAGGTAGAAGGATCACTTGAGGCCAGGAGTTCAAGACCTGCCTAGGGAACATCACAAAAACCCTGGCTCGAAAAAGAAAGAAAGAAATCCACTATTAATTTAAAAACAAAAGCCCCCAAAGCCCTGAAATGCTTTTCAACCTTTGCACACGATCCTAAACTGGGAGAAATGGCAAAAGAAAGAGATGGCATGATCAATACCCAAATGATTCCAACAGATCACAAGGCTGAGGTGAGACCAACAAAATAAAAGGCAAGTGACAGCTGTATTTAAGCATAAAATAAACACGCCCACACAGGTATAAGAGGACAGGTGCTCGGCATTGTCCCAGTTTGTGTGACAAATGGCTTGCTGCGGAAACCAAATAAGAGATTACCGTTGTAGATGGCACAACTGAAACAAGAGAACGACAGCAGCACCTGGCACTCCTCTGTCCCCTCTGGGGTACTGTCAACTCCATGAGGCAGGAGTCGGGTCCCCCTTGTGCGTGTCTCGATGCCCGGATGAAAAGCAGTATCTGGCCCCCCCGGGTAGGTGCTCAAGGCATTGCTGACGTAGTCAGTGCGGGCACCCCTTCCAGCGGGATGGTTTAGAATGAAGACCCATCTTGAGGAGGACAGTCAGAAGGGTGGGGGGTTCTGGATCCCGGGGATGGCCGACTTGGACGACAGAGAGCTCGGCCTGAACCCGTGGGATGAGCAGCATGGGGAGGAGGAGGGTGCCTCTTGGTCCAGGGCCCAGAAGCACACTCATGGGTGAGAGAGGCAGGCTCAGCTTTTATAGAATAACCTCCTCACAGCCTGTAATCCTGCGCTTTGGGAGGCTGAGGTGAGTGGATTGCCTGAGCCCGCGGGTTCGAGACCCGCCTGGGCAACTTGGCGAGACCTCATCTCTACAGTAAATTAAAAAAAAGTTAGCTGGCCATGGCAGTGTGCGCCTGTGGTTCCAGCTACTCGGAAGGCTGAGGCGGAAGGATCGCCGGAGCCCAGCGGGTCGAGGCTGCGGTGGCCGGGAGCGGCCACTGCACTCCAGTCTGGGCGACAGAGTGAGACTCCGACTCAGAAAAAAAATAGAATAAAATAAAACATTATTTATTTATTTAGTTAGTTAGTTTTTGAGTTGGAGTCTCACTCAGTCACCCAGACTCCAGCCACCGCAGCCTCGACCCGCTGGGCTCCGGCGATCCTTCCGCCTCAGCCTTCTGAG
>NW_007255950.1:139680-165282 GCF_000164805.1 Carlito syrichta | reverse complement strand
CCCAGCTAATTTTTTATTTATTGTAGAGATGAGATCTGGCCAAGTTGCCTGGGCTGGTCTTGAACCCGTGGGCTCAGGCAATCCACTTGCCTCGGCTTCCCAAAGAGCTGGGATTACAGGCTGAGCCACCGAGCCCTGCCTAAAACATTATTTTAAATTCCACTTGTTGAAACTTAAATTGGTTGTGAACATGAAGGCTGTAATTTTTAGCTGGATCCAGATTATGAAAGGTCTTGAATCTCTGGTCCTCCAAAATCTAGATTTTATTTGGGTGGTCTCAAGTGGCTTCTTGACTTTTAGAGTCAAAGCTGACATTCAAATCTGAAGTGCTTATTTGGTTTTGGTTTTTATTTTTCTGTGGAGTCTCACCCCGTTGCCCAGGCTGGTCTCCAACTCCTGGGCTGAAGTGATCCTTCCACCTCAGCCTTCCAAAGTGCTGGGATCACAATCATGAGCACAATCGCAGCTGGCCAAAGTGCTCATTTGTTAATCGGGAAGATTTAGCCATTCCAAAATGTGTATGTACTTCAAAACATCATGTTGTGAATGATAAAATCATGCCATGCTATCTGTCCACTTAATTAAATAAATAATGTTCTAAAACCAACAAACAAAAATCCGAAGCGTTCAACCAAAGAACTTGGTCTGAGAAGCATATATTGACTGCAGCCGTCAAGGGCCATAAAGATTGCAACATTACACCTGCTCAGAGCAGAAACGTACACAAAGAAATGGGTCCCCTTTACTGCTAAACCGGCTTTCAACATAAATCTCCACAGATCCCACCTAAACCTCTTGCCATATTGTCAGAATTGGGTCTATAAAGTAACACAAGTTCTCCCTTGTATTACCTGGAAGCAGGGAGCCCATGTATCAGGGCACCAGGCACGTCCTCGTCACCCAGGAGAGAGGTGGGGAGCAGCATGTCTTCAAGCCAAGGCTTTGCCAGCCAAGGATGGCACCCCTCCTCTCTCCTGGCTCTCCCCTGTGTCCTTAGCCTGTCCCATTTAGAGCCATCTGCTTTCAGATCTCACCCCCTAGGCCACGGGCATCAGTAGTGGTAGGTCCCTAACCCCAAATGAACCGATAACATTTTCAGTCTCTTACCACTGTCATTGTTAAGAGATGTTTAAATGTGAAAAATGGCTAGGTGCAGTGGCTCACACTTGTAATCCCAGCACTTTTTTTTTTTTTTTTTTTTGAGTTGGAGTCTCACTCTGTCGCCCAGACTGGAGTGCAGTGGCCGCTCCCGGCCACCGCAGCCTCGACCTGCTGGGCTCCGGCGATCCTTCCGCCTCAGCCTTCCGAGTAGCCGGAATTACAGGCATGCACTACCATGCCCCGCTGATTTTTTGATTTATTGTAGAGATGAGGTCTCGCTGCCCAGGCGGGTCTCGAACCCGCGGGCTCAGGCAATCCACTCACCTCAGCCTCCCAAAGGCGCGGGATTACAGGGTGAGCCACCGAGCCCGGCTGGCGATTCATCTTTGACAGTGACCTATATTTCAGATAGGTGTTATCAGAAGGTCGCCATGTCTTTGCATATTTGCTTTTATTGAAAACACTAACGACGCTTCAGCCATTTTTGGTTGCAAAACAGAAAAGCTGGTTGGATCCACTCCCTGACCCTGCTGTGTCTCCCACACCTGCTGGGGACCAGCACCCCTCTGTGACACGGCACAGGGAAGGTAGTGATGGTGGCACCACTCTGAGCAATGTGCCCGATGGCTCCAAGCCATCGGGCAGGTGATGCACCTGTGCTCTGAGAGGATAATTTATCTTCCAAAGTGGAATTCTATGACCCAGTCTCGGAATGGCCAGAAGAGCATGAAGAATAACCCTCACTTTGCCAAATGTGGTGGTGAAATTCAGCTTTATAGGTGCAATCAGAGGAGAGCCACCATCCTGGTGCCACGAAGGGAGGCAAGACGCTGCAGCTCACTCTGCCCACCTCCAGGACAGCCGGGTCACCCGCAACGGGGACAGGCCGGAGCGGCTGCCGGCACATGAGCTCCTGGATTTTGCACGGTAAGGTCCTAACACAGTTCTTGCAGGAAAGGCCCCGAGAACTGACTCAGCTGTGTGTCCTGGGCTGAGGACGAGGGTGGGAGGCCCTGGTTGGGTTCTGGCTATCACACAGTGCATCTCCGGAGCCCTCTGCTACCCCGTTCCTTGCCAAACCTGGACGGCTCTCCCTTCTCATTACAGTTTCTTCTAGATCACTGGTCCCCAACCTTTCTGGCATCTGGGACCGGTTTCCCGGAAGACAATTTTTCCACAGATGGGGGTGGAGAGGATGGTTTTTGGGATGATTCAAGCACATAACATGTATTGTGCACTTCATCTCTGTTTTTATTACATTGTTATATATAATGAAATAAATTATACAACTCACCATTAAAAAAAAAGAGGCGCAGACAGAAGTGGCAAATAAAATAATGGTCCGGCACTTTGGGAGGCCGAGGCGAGTGGATTGCCTGAGCCCGCAGGTTCGAGACCAGCCTGGACAAGTTGGCAAGACCCCCGTCCCTACAATCAATCAAAAATATGCTGGGCTTGGTAGTGCACGCCTGTAGTTCTGGCTACTTGGAAGGCTGAGGCAGAAGGATCGCCCAGTAGGTCGATGCTGGGGTGGTCATAAGCATGCCACTGCACTCCAGCCTGGGCGGTGGAAAGAGACTCCAACTCAAAAATAAAATAAAGGGTGGGCCACACACAGACTGAAATAAGTGTCAGGTTCCGAATTAAAGCCTGCCACCAGACGCAGCTGTCAATTGGACTACATCCGCTCACTTGCCACTCACTGACAGAGTTTTGAATGAGTCTTCAAGCAATTGATTTGCATGGTCTCTGTGCAGTCCAACCTCACAGCTCATGTTAATCTGTATTTTCAGCTGCTCCCCAGTGCTAGCATCACCGCCTCAGCTCCTCTTCACATCATCAGGCATTAGATTCTCATAAGGAGCACACAACCTAGAGCCCTCGTATGCACAGTTTAATAGGATTCACGCTCCTTTGAGAATCGAATGCCATGGTTGATCTGACAGAAGACGGGACTCAGGTGGAAATGCAAGCATGGGGAGCGGCTGTAAATACAGACGAAACTTCATTCTCCCACCTATCACTCACCTCCTGCTGTGTGGCCCAGGTCCTTAACAGACCGTGGACCAGTATCAGTCTGTGACCCAAGGGCTGGGGACCCCTGCTCTGGATGGCTCCGCCACTGCAGGAAAACACCCCCAAAAGCCAAAAGAGGACCATACTCTGGCTCAGAAATGACCTCCCAAGACCTCAGGCACAGGGGAGGGCCTGTGTGGCGAATCCCTCCCAGTTTGCTCTGGAGACAGTGGCCGCCCCGTCAGGGCAGGTGCAACTTCTCCCGCTGGGTCAGTGGCGTCATGGCCATGGGGTAGAGGACATAGTCCAGGACGAGGCCACGCAGAGCAGGGGCTCCATGCCGAACAGAAAAGCCACAAAGAAGCAGGAGCGAGATCAGCTTCCATTAGCTGCCCAGGAAGCACAGACTGAGCCTGGGGCCCCGGACATGGCCCGCCACCTGCCTCCCCGCTACGGGGCTCAGCGGGTGCCTGCCACCCAGTGCGGGCTGCATGAGGCGTTGGTCACAGAAGCTAGAGTCATCTCAGGAGTGCAGAGCCACCATCTGCCCACAAAGTGAAGCACAAAGGATAGGTGGGAGTGGGGATGGCAGCCGCAGAGGTCTAGGGACAGCAGAGCGTCCATCCACTGAGCCCGAGGGCTCGAGAGCAGCCCGGACAACTTGGTGAGACCTTGTCTCTACAATAAATTTAAAAATGAGCTGGGTGTGGTAACGTGCGCCTGTAGTTCTGGCTACTTGGAAGGCTGAGGCGGAAGGATCGCCAGAGCCCAGCAGGTCGAGGCTGTGGTGGCCGGGAGCATGCCATGGCACTCCAGCTTGGGTCACAGAGTGAGACTCCAACTCAAAAAAAAAAAGGAGTGCTGCAGCAGAGGCCACCCCAGGCAGGAGCATCCCTGGAGCCCATTTCCAGGAGAGTCCAGGCTGTTCCTTCCACCCACTTACTCTGAGACTGGTGGCAGACGACCGCCGAAGAGTGTGACCCAGGTTGGTGATCTCGCAGCTTCGATGGGCTGCAGCCCCAACTCCCCGGGTTCTCACTTCCAAACCTTCGCAGCCCCTTGAGGATCTAGAAACCCAAGCCATGGGGATGGTTCAGACAACGCTCCCTTGCAAACAACTCAGGAGCCGCCTCTGCTGGTGGGTGAGGGGACAGTGAGGACAGGCCAGCGGGCCGCCAGATGCCCCTCTGGGACCTGGACCTCTCACCTGATACCGGCCCAGGGTATGATGCAGTCTGGCGCGCAGTTGTTCTGGAGCTGGACCTCATCACCCGCTATGGCCACCGTGGACTCCACAGCCCCCACGTTCATGCAGCTTCCTGTGGCTATGGTCGCCAATGGCCAGCCACACACCTGGGTCCCACATCTGGGCCCAGCATTGTGGGAAGCTGGCCCGCACCTCTTTCCATTCTGGTCCTGAGGGGTCCCCAAGGTGAGCTGAGCTGGGTGAGCCGTGCTTTGAGAAATGCCTCTGCTTTTAGTGTCAAGGCAAGGGAGGGAACTAGTCTTCCTCTGACTGACCTCCAACAGTGGCAACGAGGGGACCCAGGCATGACACCAGGTGTGGGCCAGCCTCCCATGATGCTGGGCCCAGATGTGGGACCCAGGTGGGTGGCTGGCCACCAGCGGTCATGGCGACGGAAGCTGCGTGAACACGGGGGCCGTGGATTCTGCGCTGGAGGGTGATGAGGTCCGGCTCAGGAGGGTCCTGGGAGTTCCCACCCGCCCAGCCCTGCAGGGAGGGAGACGTCTGTGGGCAACACCTGAGAGGTAGGGTGGGTGGGGGGAGGAGGCGCCCACCCACCGTTGAATTCCTCCAGGGGGCATGAGATGGGCAGAGGGAGAGGTCTGCCCTGGCTTCAGGCTGTTGGCAGAGGCACCGCCAGCACATGCTCCTGGGTGGGCATGAGCGATTCCTTGGTGGGAGAGGAGGAGGAGGAGGAGGGCCTGGAGGTCTACTGTGTCCTCAGCACCCAGACCCCCCACAGGAGGCGCGAGTCTAGCTCGGAGTGAGGCCACCCCAGGGCACCTCTGTACCTATGTAAGAGCCTCGTGCTGCTGGGTCGGAACGGAGACCAGCTCGCCACAGGAAAGCACTTGGCCTGGCACCTGCATGGCCCAGCCTAGGGAGGCTGGCTCAGACGCATGCGCACAGTGCCTCCCAGCCTGTGCACCCTGCGTGGGCGGTGTGGGCGATGCTCACCAGGCTGTGCCCTTGTGCACTACTGCCCATCCTGGTCCTCAGGGGTAGAGGGCAGGCCAGAGTCCCCCCACTCCTAGTTATGGATCCAGGGTCTCCTGCCTGTCTCCCGGTGTCTGCACAAAACTCACTGGGGCCCACAGCTTTCCTCATCGTGGACACGCTCAGATGGGACTCAGTCCCGGAGGAAATCAGAGTGTCACTTCCTCTGTTGCCCTCAAGCCTGTGGTCAGCAAAACCCCAAGACAAGAGCACTGTCAAGCATGCCGGATGAACTTCTGACTCACAATGTACCGGCAGGATCTTGGAATTCCAGGCCTGAGAGGAAAGCCTGTTAGCCAGCTGGGGCTTTCCCCGGTTATTCGGCATTGGGAGCACAGGTGGGAGCCTCATGAGTAGACGGGGCGGTGGGGTCTTCCAAAGGCAGGTCCCCAAGTCTGGGAGGACGCTCCCCTCTCCCCACACTTGCCTCTAGCCCTTTGGGCTTCAACACATCTGCAATGCTAAGGTTGGTGCAGGGTCTGACCTGGCACATCCCAGGATATAGCAGACTACATGCAGGCCACTGACCACGGCAGCGTCCACTCAGGGAAGATGGCTCCAGGCTCAGGTGACATACCCAAGAGTCAGCCGCTAAGTCTGAGGATGGAATATGGGTGGGAGGTATTTTCTTCTGCTTCTCTGTATTTCTAAATCTTTGTGCAGTGACTTTGTGTTGCTTCTGAAGTAAGGAACGTGTGAGAGAGGACGCCTGTTCTAACACTAAGAGTCCAGCAGGGCATCAGTGTCCCCAGAGGTCCCCACGGCCTTCTTCTCCAGTCTCATTCCTGATGCCTCACTCTGACCTTGGCCTGGGATCCTGAACCGGGACATCGTCCCTGCAGCTCAGAGGAGGGGACAGCACCACAGGGAGCTGGGAGCCTGCCTCACCCTGCCGGGTCCTTCTGCAATCTGCAGGGCCCGGCGTCTGCCGCCTGCACCCACAATCCAGGGAACCCCCTCATGGGCTCCTTTCCCACGGGTGTTCCAAGCCAAGCTTCTCCCCCAGCTCTGCACCTCACGTGGGGTCCCTGGCCAAGGTCACACCCGGCTTCCTCTACCTGCCCACTTAAGGATGTGTCCCCAGAGTCCCACATTTCCCATGGGGCCCAGTCTCTCAGCTCAACCCTTCCGGGGCTTCCCTCCTCACCTCTTCTACTGCCATGGGGGTGAGCGGGCCCGGATGCTTCCGGGGACCCCACCCCTCCCTTCCGGGTCCCAGCTATGCTGTCCCTCCCCTGCAGCCATGCCTGTGGCTCGGGACTCAACTGTGTGCGGTGGTCGCCAGCCCCTCCCACCAGCTCTGGGAGGTCAAGCCATGTTTTCTCATCATGTGCTAAAATTCACATTAAACTGAGTGTGTGCCATACCTGGTGAACCAGACAGATCCCCGGCCGCAAGCATGGCTCTCACAAAGGCGCCCACGTGTTGTCCCTGAAATGCCCTTCAGGTCTGAACTCCACTTCACTGACCTCAGATGCGTCCACTTGCCTGCAGGATCTCCAGGAGGTCATCGCCTGCTTTCATCCGCCTCCAGGGGTATCTAAGAGCGACTGGGACTCCACAGGTGAAGGCCAGGCCCTACTGGACTGTGAAGGACTGACAGCCTCTGGGGCTGTGAGGCCGAACCCCAAGTTCTCCCCACCCCTCTGCCTCACACACAAGCTCGAGGTTGGCTACACCTCCAGGCTGGGTGACAGCTCTGAATAGGGCAGAAGCCACAACACCGTAAGTCCTAAGTCCTGGGCCTCTGCATCCCGGCTCTGTCCTGGGCAGCAGGCCTTGCACAGCAGGGTGAGCCTGGGCCAAGCATGGGACCCCACAACAGCGGAGAACTTGGTCACCTCTGCCAGCTGGAGACTTGGCCAGCCAGGGCCACGTGCCGTGCTCCATCACATGGCCGCACCTGCCAAAACCAGTCTCCTCTGTACAGCTGGAGGCCAGGCCAGCCCCTGCCTCCTCCCATATGCATGGCTTTGCTCTGCTTAGAACTGGCTCTGACCAGATCCTGTCTAGACGCAGTGCTGCCGTGCTCTCTGTGGGTGCACCACAGGGCAGGGGAGGGAAGCCTGTCCTTGGTGGGCGTGGGGTCCTGGAGGCCGGTTTGGGCAGGGCTGAGGAGGGTGCTGGAGACACAGCCATAGTACAGAGCTTCCAGCTGAGACCACGAAACAGAGAAGCCGAGAAGAGGCAGGGAGAGCAGAGGACCAGAGGACAGGGCAGGAAGGGGAGGGAACAACAAACACGGGGAGGGTGATGGGGAGAGAAAGAAAACAGTGAGGGCTGAGCTTGGTGGCTCAGCCTGTCATCCCAGTACTTTGGGAGGCCGAGGCAAGTGGATTGCCTGAGCCCGCGGGTTCAAGACCAGCCCTGGCAACTTAGTGAGACCTCATCTCTATAATAAATAAAAAAATGAGCCGGGCATGGTAGCGCACACCTGTAGTTCTGGCTACTTGGAAGGCTGAAGCGGAAGGATCACTGGAGTCCAGCAGGTTGCTGCTGGGATGGCCATGAGTATGCCGCTGCACTCCAGCCTGGGCGACGGAGTGACTCCAACTCAAAACTAACAAACAAACAAAACAGTGAGAACAAACTCAGAAGCAAGGAGAAAAAAAAACAACACAAAAGCAGTTCTGGGACAATCCAGACAGTGGGCACCAGCAGCCTCAGGCCATTACTCACCACCCCAGGGGCCCAGACAGGCCATTCTCCTCTGCCTTGTGGGCTGAGGGACGGTGACCCTCAAATCACCTGGCAGGCCCAAAGGCCTCTGCAGCTCCGTGAAGTTGGCCCAACTCTCTGCCCTTCCAGAAGGTGAATGACTCTCCAGTCCTGGACAAACCTATATTCGTTGCTTTCAGCTTCTGGACTGGCAAGACAGGCATGTCACATGAGGACCTGCAAGGTCTAAGTCCCAGTGGGAGAAAGTGGACAAGCTTGAACAGCTCGCTGCATGTCGTCCCTGAGTGGGTCTTGCTTTAGATCGCACGGAGCTGTCCCTGCTCGTACTGTATCTGGCACTGGGTTGGGACTTAGCCCCCCTACCCCACCGAGATCCCCGTCTGCCCACGTCCTGTAGTGGCCCTGAGGGGTAGAAGCTCTCATAAGGAGGGCCGCCCTATCCCTGTAGGAATCAGGAGAGAATGTCGTTGTCAGGACAAGAAGCATGGAAAGGGAGCTGGAAGTGACCCGGGGACCCAGGGTCTAGGGCGTGTCAGATGCAGGCACCTCCAGTTGCTCAAGGTGACAAATGGTCAAACAGGATGAGATCCCACGTCCTGTAGTGGCCCTGAGGGGTAGGAGGCAGACCTCTGACCTGAGAGGAGAGGAAACTGAGGGCTCGGCAGGCTGGATGTGACTGGCTGAGGGGAGGGCTCAGCAGGCTGGATGTGGCTGGCTTAGGGGAGGCCGGTCTGGGCCACCCTGCTCATGCTGGGAGAGCTGGGAAGGAGGGACTCCCCAGCCCTATCTCTGCGCCCATCAGGAAACGCCCATCCCCATCCCCAGGCGTGGGAGTGGGTTTAGCTGCTGCTCCAGTGAATCAAGTTCTGCCCGGCCTGGCCTAGGAGGCATGAAGGCCTTAGAGGAGGACTCTGGCCTCCTGTAGGAGAAGCTGGAAGGTGGCAGGACCGTCCACTCCTAGGTAACAGAATCCTTGCCCCCATCCAATCAGTGGGGAACAGAAAAATGTCATTTTGTACCAAAGGAAATGCACAGTGGCAGTTCTCTACTTTGTGTGTTTTTCACATGTCAATGGTAGACTGAGTTGGCCCAATGTCACCCACCAGGGGCTCCTGGCCATGCCCCTGCTTGGCTTGGGTAACCCTGGCAACAGCTTTATGGAATCCAGTGTGTCTGAGCACTTGAGTGTGTAGGCCAGGGAGGGAAGGGAGGGGAAGACCACAGGAAGACGGAGATGACCTGTCAGTGCACCAGGGATGACCGCACTGTAACCCGCCCCACCCCACTGGGCAGCAGAGGTTTCTCTCTCTCTCTGAGGAAGAACTTCCCAGAAGCTCTCATAAGGAGGGCCGCCCTATCCCTGTAGGAATCAGGGGAGAATGTCGTTCTCAGGACAAGAAGCATGGAAAGGGAGCTGGAAGTGGCCCGGGGACCCAGGGTCTAGGGCGTGTCAGATGCAGGCACCTCCAGTTGCTCAAGGTGACAAATGGTCAAACAGAAATGACCTAATGGGCCCCAAAGACACCTCTCTGCAGCTCTTCTCTAAGAACTCCCTGCTGAATCTTTTCCACCCAGACGATTGAGTGTACAGTTGTGATGTCCCAGGAAGACCATACCCCCAGCTGACCACTGACGAGCCACCGTGGCCAGATGAAACACTTTGGTGACAAACCCAAGGCTGAAGGTCATATGCATGATGCTACCACAGCAGCAGGCCTGCTTAGGTGGGGGCGACATTCCAAGGTGGGGACCAGAGGGAAGGAAGGCATTCTAGTTTCAGAACCAGGAAACCGTGCACAGGCTGTTCCCCTGTTACAGGCTGCGTGACTAAACATGATAGATCCAGGGAAGAGTAAGGACCAAGGCTGGGTGCTCTGTCCGGCTGACCCCTCAGCTGGCGTCTCCCCAAAATAGCAGCAGGGAGTACCACAAGGGCCTTCCCCAAACCTTCCCAAGATCAGGCTGGCGGGGTTCTAAAGAAAGAAGCCTTAAGCCCCAGGGTGATCAGTCTGGCGTTTATCAGGGGAACGTACATAAACGGGGTGCAGCATGGCCTCATCACGGACAGGAGGACGAGGGAGAGGTGTTCTACCTAGAAACGTCCAAGGGCGTCAGGGAAGGAGTTTATATGAGGATTCAAGGATGCCAGCTAGGGGCGGGTCTGCTCCTACACATTTAGCAACATGGCTGATCTTTCAGTGTTTCAGGGCCACCCAAACACGTTGATCAGTGTGTGGAATATTCTAGGCTGAGCTTAGGTTCAAGCCTTTAAGGAGAAACACGCAGCGGCGAGGTCAGAGTCAAGGCACTGTTTCTCAGTCAGGACAATGGAAGAGGGTGGGGGGGACTGGGGAACTCCACCTTGAGGATCAGGCAAGAGCCACATGCCCTGGTCGGAAAACAGGCAGACCATGCAGGCTGGAGCAGAGGAAAGCGTGGGCTGCGGCACCATGAGAGAGGGACTGTGGTACCAGGGGCAAGCCCGCTCCTGGGCATGTTTGTTCCCTGTAGGGTCCCTTCAGTTAGTCTTGCTGAGGCTGTCAACACTCAGAGCCTGCCTGGTACAGTGGCTCACACCTGTAGTCCCAGCATTTTGGGAGGCAGAAGTGAGAGGACTGCCTGAGCCCAGGGATTTGAGACCTCGCCTCCACAATAAATCCCAAACTTAGCCAGTGTGGTGGCACACGCCTGTAGTTCCAGCTACTTGGAAGACTAAGGCAGAAGGATCGCCTGAGCCCAGCAGGTTAAGGTGGCAGTGGCTGTGAGTGTGCCACCACACACCAACCTGGGTGACAGAGTGAGACTGACGCAATAAATAAAAAGTCGGGCGCGGTGGCTCAAGTCTGTAATCCCAGCACTTTGGGAGGCTGAGGCGAGAGGATTGCCTGAGCCCAGGGTTTGGAATCAGCCTGAGCAACTTGGCGAGGCCTTGTCTCTACAATAAATCAAAAAATTAGCCAGGCATGGTGGTGTGTGCCTATAGTTCTAGCTACTTGGGAGGCTGAGGCAGAAGGATAACCTGAGCCCAGCAGGTAGAGGCTGCAGTGGCCATGAGCATGCCATTGCACTCCGGCCTGGGTGACAGTGACTGACTCAATAAGTAAATAAATTAATGAAATTAAAAGAAGCTCTGGCCCTCGTGTGGTGACAGATCTTTCCAGCTGTCTTCATAAAAAGCAATAATCAGCAAATTATCAATCAAGGAAAATCTGAACCAGTGGGTTTCACATGAGGGTGACTGTCTAGTGGCCGGAAGCAAAGTCTCTGGCAGCGACGTCGCGTCAGGAGCCCAGCATGGAGCCCGGTAGCCAACCTGAGAGCAGGAGCCTCATCCTTGCTCGCAGGGCACTCGAGGACACAGCGTGGGAAAGAGCTTCCAAGATCGAAATCAGAAACCTGACCTCAGGGCTTGGGGCCTGCCAGTCGGGGCAGCTCAGGTGGGCAGTCGGGTGTGGATGTGTGCCCGGGAAGGAGGTGGCAGCAAGCCCTCCTCCGTGGCCACCACAGTTGGGACAGACCACGTGCACCATCCAGCATCCTCGCCCTAGATGGACCCAGGCCAGCGTCCCTCCGAGGCCTTCCCGGTTGCTCCTTGTTGGTGTCATCCAGCAACACATCCTAAAGGGCCCTGCATTCGTGCCAAGGGCTTCTCGGGGTTGGGTTGTCTTTAGCGGTTCGAGCCTCAGGATCAGGGCCAATATGGGGCTCTTCACATGCAAAGCCTTGGCAGAAACATGTGTACAAAAATGCTGTGCACCAGGCCCGGTGGCTCAGCCTGTAATCCCAGCACTCGCAGAGGTGAGTGGATTGCTTGAGCCTGCGAGTTTGAGACCAGTCCGGATGAGACCTCGGCTCTACAACGAAAAAGAGAAATGAGCCGGGCATGGTAGTGCTCGCCGGTAGTTCCAGCTACTTGGAAGGCTGAGGCAGAAGGATCCCCGGAGCCCAGCAGGTCAACGCTGGGGTGACTGTGAGTGTGCCACTGCACTCCAGCCTGGGCGACGGAGTGAGACTCCAACTCAAAAAAAAGTGCCGTGCAGGGCACACCACCACAGGATGTGCTGTGATGGGCTTCCACCACTCCCGACGGGTGGGCTCCATCCCCTCAGGGGACAAAGGCAGCACTGCTCCCAGGAAGTGCAGGTCCTGGCAGAAGGCAGTGGCCACGAGGGACCAGCCAGAGGATGCCCTGCCAGCCCAGGGCTACCAGACTGCTGGGGAGGCAGGCCTGGGAAGAGCCCTCATGGAGCAGCACCTAGGATGGAGCAGAGACTTGGTGCACACAGGCCGCCTGCAGAGGCCACGTGTTGGTCCTTCTGCTGATAAAGCCTTTCTGAAAGCCGAGGTTCCCGACCAGACATTCTCCCCCATTTTTGAACATATTAAGGCACAAAGACTAGAATGAGTTCTTTCTGCGGGTCCTGGTTGTGCTACCGCTGAACCAACCATGTGACTGAAACGTGGCTCACCTTCCTGGGCCTGATCTTGGTTCTGAGAGAAAATCTGTGGGCTGCCAGGCCTTTGACATGGCATCAACACACTTCGCTTGCAGGAAAACAGGACACTTCCTACCAAGACCCTTGACAGTGTGGAGGGCAGGATGGCCGCGTGTGGGCAGAGGAAGAACGCTGCCTTTCAGGTTACCACAGAGCAGTGAGTCAGCGTGGCTGTGTTGTGGCCTTCCGCGGTTCAGGGAGCCGTGGAAAAGCCAGTAGCTTTTGCCTGGACTCCCCGACCCACAGACTTCAGGTGTAAGTTCTCCAGTCTAAGCTCTTGAGTCAGCACGTCCCCAACAGAAAACCCCAAAGCACGGCAAATTCAGTTGAAAACCCTGATTCAGCTTCTCTAGAATTTGGTACAACTTTCCAATTTGAAGCCTTGTCTCCGAAATATGGAGTACTTCCCCTGGGTCCAGCGACTTCAGGGCTCCTGCAACATGTAGGCTAGGTTGTACCCCACCCCATCCAGCAGTGCAGGTGGGACCCCAACCACCATCCTCGCGGACCTGGGATCCCACCGCTGCTGCGGGCAGAGCCCAGAAGCGCCACACAGAGACTTTGTTTACCCAGAAACTTTAATTGAAGACACCTCGAAAGTGGTCACGCCGGGGTGGCCAGGAGAGCAGGAGAGAGGAGCACCTGCCTGCGGCATCCCCTTCAGTACTCTTCTCCCTCCTCAGCCTCAGCTTCCACGGAATCCACGCCCACCTCTTCATAATCCTTTTCCAGAGCCGCCAGGTCCTCGCGGGCCTCCGAGAACTCCCCCTCCTCCATGCCTTCTCCCACGTACCAGTGCACGAAGGCCCGCTTGGCATACATAAGGTCGAACTTATGGTCCAGGCGGGCCCAGGCCTCGGCGATGGCCGTGGTGTTGCTCAGCATGCACACGGCCCGCTGCACCTTGGCCAGGTCTCCCCCGGGGACCACGGTGGGGGGCTGGTAATTGATGCCCACCTGCCAGAGACGGGGAAGAAAGCATCCCATGAAGCTTGCGTCAAACCCTAAACAGCGGTTCCTTTTCCTCAAACACAAGACACTGGAGGTGCCCCAGTCACACTGCGGATGACCAGGGAGGACGCTCGGCTCGCCTCACCAAGTCACTGAGCCCTGCCCTGTGTCAGGCAGGGTGCCAGGGCAGCAGAGAGATGGTTCCAGATAAGAAAAAAGGGAAAGAGGAGCCGTGGAGGTGGCCACCCTGGCTGGGTCCCAAGCTGCCCGAGGGCTGTGTCTCAGCAACTGTGACATATGATAGGTGTCCAGGTGAAGGGACTCTGTCTTTCCTCTGAAAATATACACTGCCTGGTCTTCCTTGTAGACTATTTCCTCCACAGGCTTTAAGAAGAGTGACGGGCCGGGTTCGGTGACTCAGCCTGTAATCCAAGCACTCTGGGAGGCTGAGGTGAGTGGACTGCCTGAGCCCGTAGGGCTCAAGACCCACCCGGGCAACTTGGCGAGACCTCGTCTCTACAATAAAAAAGTTTTAAAAATTAGCCATGGCTGTGCACACCTATAGTTCCAACTCCTTGGAAGGCTGAGATGGAAGATCACCAGAGCCCAGCAGGTTGAAGCTGGGGTGGCTGTGAGCATGCCACTGCACTCCAGCCTAGGTGACGGAGTGAAACTCCACCTCAGAAAAAAAAGTGTATACATTTTTTGGTACCCTCTGTATATACCATCCACATGGATCTCTACAATGCCAATAAAACGTCTACATTTCTACCTACATCTTCCTCACTAATTCTGCCTCCTGATAAAGGGGCACAAAAATCCTTCAAAACAACCTCCTCTTACAAAAGTGTTTCAAAAGCTCACCACACACATGACAGTGTGAGGACTCAAAAAGGAAGTTCAGAGACGTCAGTGACTACATTACCCCCCCCCCCCATTCACTAACTTCTGACCGACAGCCAGGCCCATGGAGCAGAAGCAGGCTCCCCAGAGGGGGTGGGCCTCCTGGGGCAGCACTGCTCTGCAGCTCTGCTGCCCGCTGCAAGGTCCAAGGACTCCCCGTCACCCAGCCCTACCTTAAATCCAGTCGGGCACCAATCCACGAACTGGATGGTGCGCTTGGTCTTGATGGTGGCGATGGCCGCATTGACGTCTTTGGGGACCACGTCCCCCCTGTACAACATGCAGCAGGCCATGTACTTGCCATGGCGAGGGTCACACTTGACCATCTGATTGGCCGGCTCGAAGCAGGCATTGGTGATCTCCGCCACCGACAGCTGCTCGTGGTAGGCCTTCTCGGCCGAGATGACCGGGGCGTAGGTGGCCAGGGGGAAGTGGATGCGGGGGTAGGGCACCAGGTTGGTCTGGAACTCCGTCAGGTCCACATTCAGGGCCCCATCGAAGCGCAGGGAGGCCGTGATGGAGGACACGATCTGCCCAATCAGGCGATTGAGGTTGGTGTACGTGGGGCGCTCAATGTCCAGGTTGCGCCGACAGATGTCGTAGATGGCTTCGTTGTCCACCATGAAGGCACAGTCCGAATGCTCCAGGGTGGTGTGGGTGGTCAGGATGGAGTTGTAGGGCTCCACCACAGCCGTGGAAACCTGGGGGGCTGGGTAGATGGCAAACTCCAGCTTGGACTTCTTGCCGTAGTCCACCGACAGCCGCTCCATGAGCAGAGAGGCGAACCCAGAGCCGGTGCCGCCCCCAAAGCTGTGGAAGATGAGGAAGCCCTGCAGCCCTGTGCACAGATCCGCCTGAGAGAAAGCAGACAACGTGAGCCGAGGCCTGCGGAGACCACTCCGCCAGCCTCCACTGAGCTGGGGTCACTTCTCTTAGCCCTGCAGCCTCACACAAGTCCACACGGTCCCTAACGAACACACACCGCATGCAGAAACCGAGCAAAGCTGAAAGGAGAGACCCAGGCCTGCCCCCCAACCCGCCCTTGCCACGAGGCCGAGGCTCACTCAGTCTGAAGCGTGACTATGTCCTGAGTTTGGCCAACCGCCCTCCCCTCTGCAGCCCAAGGCCTGCCCTCCCGTCCAGGACAACGTCCACGTGAAGCCTTCCAGTGCTCCTCTTACCAGTTTGCGGATCCGGTCCAGGACCAGGTCAACGATCTCCTTGCCAATGGTGTAATGGCCTCTGGCATAGTTGTTGGCCGCGTCTTCCTTCCCGGTGATCAGTTGCTCCGGGTGGAAGAGCTGCCGGTAGGTCCCTGTGCGCACCTCGTCTGCGAAGAGACCCGAGAGCCCTGAGTCCTCAGGCCTGTGTGCTCACCAAGATGGACACGTTCAGGACTGCTCACTGCTACGGAGCACAAGCAGTTCCCTGTAGGTCAACCCTGGGATGTCTTATGACAATGTCCCTGTGTGATGCACAACCCACAGATGCCGTTTATGGCTCTAGACGGTCACGCCAGTTCACATGAGCGGTGCCGGCAGCACCGGTTTGCAGTGAAGGGACATAAGGTATTGCACCCCCACGTCGGCCATTCCATGGGTACATATTTCTTTGCTACCATAGTACATCAGAGGAAGAATGTGAAAATCCCTCACAGGTAGGCAGTCACCAGGTCAGCGGTGTCATCTCCCGGAGGGCCGTCAAAGGTGCTCTCCCTTTGCAGCCCTCTGCGGAAGCTACTTGGGCCTTCTGTCCTGCACTTCTATGCTGACCTCTTATGCCTAAGACACAGGTCAAGACTGTCATGCATGAGAGCACACAGCATTGAGGAGGGAACTTCCGCCCCTGCGCCCTGCAACAGCGCCACCTGAAGAGGGCTGAGGCAGCCACGGGAGACTCTCTCCACAGCCTCTTACTGCTAGCAAAGCTGCTTCTCCCAAAGGCCAGGTTTCCCTAAATAAGAGCTGAGTCCCAGACACTTTAATCACGAACCCCAGGTTCTCAGCTAACAGTGCCACGGGCATGTGCTGGCTGCTCCTGTCCTGTCTGCAGAGGGACTCATGGGAGCCTCCGTGGGGCTGTTCCACAACTCTTCGCTTCCCAGGAAACCTGCTGTCCAGGACCCCAGCACCTACCCACTACAGTGGGCTCCAGGTCCACAAACACTGCTCTGGGCACGTGTTTGCCAGCCCCGGTCTCGCTGAAAAACGTGTTGAAGGAGTCATCCCCGCCACCGATGGTTTTGTCACTCGGCATCTGGCCATCAGGCTGAATTCCATGTTCAAGGCAGTACAGCTCCCAGCAGGCATTGCCGATCTGGACACCCGCCTGCCCCACGTGGATAGAGATACACTCGCGCTGGGAACAGAACACAACACAAGCACCCTTTCATCATCAAGGCCACTGGAAGCTGCGTGGCATGCGAACTTCTCTAAGGGCATATCTGTACAGTGCTCCAATTCTGGGCTTTCTCAACCTTTATTTTCTGGGGGGCTTCCGTGACCCCCTTCATCCAGTGAAAATGGACTTACTCTCGACGACCCTAGCTACTATGTGCTCCAGAACCTAAATGTCTGCCTACACAAAATTGAGGTCATATTACAACCTGGAAGCCATGTAATGTCAAAAATCTACTCCTATGTCTAGTCACAGTAGTTCTCAGAAGGCTATCTAGCAGTTTTTGATATGTCCCGCCCAAAGGATCAGGTAATAGTTGGAGCAGGTCCAGCTCGCCAGGGCCAAGGCCAGGTGTCCCTGTGTGTGTGTCTCCGTCGGCCCCTCTAGATCTCCCTCTGCGGTCCTCCACCCCACTCTGTACTCCCGGAGGCTGACCCACATAGACAGCACCACAGGGAATCCTTGTCCTCTGGCTCCCAGTTGGTTGGGTCAGTGACAGGTGGCAGCAGGAGGGAGGCTGGACGAGGGCGTGGCCAGGGAACTCCCTCCTTGGCTCCCTCCCTGCCAGACGGCCATGGGCTGCCAGAATCCCTTCATCAAGGCCAATTCTGGGCACCTGGCCATCTTCACAAAGCTACCCTCTCCACTTCAAGTAACCACTCGCTCCCTCACCTCTTCAAGCCTAGGAGGGTGATGGCTCCCCAAAGTGCGGGTGTCCTTTGGGGGTTTGCTTAAACCAGGTATTTGGGGACCGATACAGGCCGTGGACCGATACTGGTTTGTGGCCTGTTAAAAACCAGGCCTAGGAGGATGATGGCTTAAGCCATCCTCCTGCCTCATCCTCCCAAGCAGCTAGGACTATAGGCACCCACCATCATGGTGGGTGTGGGTGTGGGTGTGTGTGTGTGTGTGTGGGTGTGTGTGTGGGTGTGTGTAGAGCTGAAGTCTTACTACGTTGCCCAGACTGGTCTCAAACTCCTGGGCTCAAGTGATTCTCCCACCTCAGCCTCCCAAAGTGCTGGAGCTACTGTAAAGTGCGTGAGCTACTATACCTGGCTCTAAATTTGACATTTCTTTCATCAGCTCTACCTTCTCTCCAAACATGATTTGAAACTTCCTCTATTCTTTTCAAACCCTAGACCAGACTCCTCCCTCTATGACCTTGGCAGATGACCTTGTTCTGTTCTTACCCAAAAGCATTACTTCCTGTCAGCATTTCTGCAAATACAGTAGGCCCCCCCCCCTTAGCTGAGGGGTGGTTCCGAGACCTCCAGTGGAAGCCTGAAATTCCAAATAGTACTGAACACCACACACACACACACACACACACACACACACACACTATCTTCTGTCCTACACATACATACCTGTGATAAAGCTGAACTTATAAATTAGGAACAGTAAGAGAGGAACGACACAGCTAATAAAACGGGAACAATTATAACTATGTCCTATAATAAAAGTGATTACATGAATGTGCTTTCTCTCACACACACACACACACACACACACAATATCTAAATTACTGCACTGCAAGTAACTGAAACCATGGAAGCAAAACCAGGGACGGGGGTACCATAGCCCTTCCTGCTCTCCCCTTCTTTGCTTTACAAGGCCCATTGCTTCTACAGATCTCTTATCCAGCAACATTCCTCAGGGGAGTTCCCAGGCCCCAGGGATCCACAGGCCTTTCCAGGATACAAGCGGATAAACCAACTTCCTAATAGAAGTAGAACAATCCAGTCCTTTCCCTGTGCTGACATTTGCACAGAGGGTACATCATGAAGGTGGGCAGAGCTGGTGGCTTCCTCGCAGGGACTAAGGTAGTGGCACCACCAGAGGCATGCAGAGTAAAAAGAAGTTCCATTTGCGAAGTTCCTTGATGAAGCCATGAAGTGTTACTTTTATTTATTTATTTATTTTTGAGTTGGAGTCTCACTCTGTCGCCCAGACTGGAGTGCACTGGCCGCTCCCGGCCACCGCAGCCTCGACCTGCTGGGCTCCGGCGATCCTTCCGCCTCAGCCTTCCAAGTAGCTGGACCTACAGGCGCGCGCTATCACGCCCGGCTAGTTTTTGATTTATTGTAGAGATGAGGTCTCGCCAAGTTGTGTTACTTTTATTAAATCCCCACCCCCAGCGCTGCGACTAAGTGAGAAGTAACATAAAGCACCTGTGCACATTAAGTCCAGCTGTCTTGAGAAAAAGCACTCCTGCATTTGAGTTGCAAGATGAAATAGCCACTTTTTTTTTGCTTGTTTAAGACAGGGTTTCGCTCTGTTGCCCAGGCTGGAGAACAGCGGCCCATCACAGCTCACAGCAACCTCCAACTCCTGGGCTTAAGCGATCCTCCCACCTCAGCCTCCCAAAGTGCTGGGTTACAGGCATGAGCTGCAGCACTGGCCAATCTCTTCATGAAACACCATTTTTACTTGAGAGAATAACTGACAATCTGTAGCTATTCAGAACTGGATATCTGGGACTTATGTGAACATGTGTTGCTTTTAAAAGAATAAGCTAATCTTTTAAAAGCTTCTCAGCTGGTCGAGCACAGTGGCTCCTGGCTCAAGAGGATTGCTTGAGCCCAGGGGTTCGAGACCAGCCTGGGCAACATGGTGAGACCTTGTTCTCTACAATAAATTAAAAAAATTAGGTATGGTGGCTCACACCTGCAGTTCCAGCCACTCAGAAGGCTGAGGCAGACGCATCACCTGGGCCCATCAAAAAAAGATTCTGAGCTTTATTTCTTTCCTTTCCTTTTTTTTTTTTTTTGAGTAGGAGTCTCACTCTGTCGCCCAGGCTGGAGTGCAGTGGCACACTCACGGCCTGCTGGGCTCAGGTGGTCCCTCTGCCTCACCCTTCCAAGTGGCGGGAACCACAGGCATACGCCACCACGCCCAGATAATTTTTTAAAAGTTAATTTGAGAGACGCGGTCTTGCCAAGTTGCCCAGGCTGGTCTCGAACCCCGGACTCAGGCAATTCTCTCACCTCGGCCTCCCAAAGTGCTGGGATTACAGGTCTGAGCTACCGAGCCCGGCCAGTGAGCTTTAATTTCTAAGCGACACACACGGACAGCTGGGACGTGCATCAACAAAGGCTGGTTGGGCTCCTCCATTATTTTTAGCACCGTAGAGAGGTCGAGGCCAGAGAGCGAGAAGGGCCCTTCCTTCCTCGGGACCCCTCGGCTGTCCTGAGAACTTCCCGGGTCCCTCCACCAAGTCGAGGCCATCAGCCTCGTGTCCACAGGAGGCCTCCCGCACCCAGGCCGGCTGCACCGGGCCCACCCCCCAGCTGCCGCCTTTGGGGCCCCCACTGCCCTCGACCCGCGGCCCGGGAGGACAAGCCAGGGCCACCGTGTCCCGCCCCGGCCTCCTCGCTCCACCGAGGAGGCCTGCACCGCGATGCCTCCGTCCTCGCGCCCCACGTGGCCGGCCTCCTCCGCCCTCCCGCCAGGTTGTCTGCGGGGGGAGTGTGTCTGGGGTCTGGACACGGGCTGCCAGCTCCCCGGCGACACCTGCCCACGCCCCCGCCCCATCCCCCGGGGCCTTACCATAGTGAGCTCTGCAAACGCCTCACGCTGCTGCTCGACCTCAACCGCCGCCCGACTTCAACGGCCGCCCGACTTCAACCGCCGCCGTGCGCCGGCCGGACTGTGCGCTGCCCCCATTGGTCCACCCCAGCCTAGGCGCCCATTGGCCCAGAGCTCCTCGGGGCGGGGCAAGACCCTGGATCTCCGTTGTGATTGGACATGTCTCGTGTCGTGGAGGGACGACGCTTTCTGATTGGATGTGCATTTGGCGGAAAGGCAGGGGGCGGGCGTACTCGGGGCAGCGTTTAAGGTGTTTGGGGGCGGCCTGGGGTCCGTGAGGTTGGAGCTGCCACTGTGCTGCCTGGGCCGTGTGCGGGGCGTTTTCGTGCATGTGAGGCAGGACAGCTAGCGTAGCTTAGGTGTAGATAGTGAGTTTCTTACAGGCAAGCTTCGATAATTTAGGAAACCAGATGGTCAGGCATCCGGGCACCGTCTTATCAGGATACAACTCCTTTTGTCCTTTTTTTTTTGAGTCAGAGTCTCACTCTGTTGCCCAGGCTGGAACGCATTGGCACGCTCATGGCCACCGCAGCCTCGACCTGCTGGGCTCAGGCGATCTTTCCTCCTCGCCTTCCTGCAGCCTGGAAGTACAGGTGCACGCCACCACGCCCAGCTAATTTTTTGGTTTATTGTGGAGACGAGGTCTCAGCAACCCCTGGGCTCAGGCATTCCTCTCGCCTCCCCCTCCCAAAGTGCTGGGATTACAGGTGTGAGCAACCAAGCTGGCAGGGTTTTATAACTCTTTTAAACAACTACACACTGACTGAAACCCAGGCCTGACCTTGGTATATGGGGTGGCTGGCTATAGGGACCAAAGACAGGACAGTAGGGAGTTACCATGACACTGAGACATGGCACTGTAAGAGAAAACTTAAACAGCAACTTTTCCTATTATCTCAAAAGTTCCTTGTGACACAAGCAAACTTAATAGTAGAACAGTATGAATTGAAACTTGTGACCAAAACTTTGTTTAGAAATAGGTTGCTTGACCTGGCGCGGTGGCTCAAGCCACTGGAGTGCAGTGGCACACTCATGGCCACTGCAGCATCGACTTGCTGGGCTCAGGCAATCCTTCCGCCTCAGCCTTCCAAGTAGCCAGAACCACAGGCATGCGTTACCACATCCAGCTAATTTTTTTAAAAATTTTATTGTGGAGACAACGTCTCGCCAAGTTGCCCAGGCTGTTCTTGAACCTGTGGGCTCAGGCAATCCTCTCACCTCGGCCTCCCAAAGTGCTGGGATTATAGGCTTGAGCCACTGCACCCGGCCTCTTTATACTTCTAACAATGGAGAGGCAAGATCTTCTTTGGTGTTGAGGAGTAAAGTAATCCTTATTTCCAACTTTCAGCAATCAGGTTATTTGGCAATTTTTAAATGCAGTTTACGGACAGGTTTTCGGAAAAGGAAGTCTGGTCACCTTACTGCAGCTGGCTAATTTCTGCTGGACAGATAAAGCCTTAGACTCTGGGTGCCATTTAGTATGGCATGGTAAGGCATGGGAAATGGCCATTCCCAACTGATTGCCCATACCTCACGACTCCTTCTCCAAAAGCCCCATGCCAACCTCACTTTTGTGTCCGCCAGCATCTTCTGATTTGTACTTCAGTGATCTGCAACTCTACCTGTTGGTTGGTGAAGATGGGTAGGAACAGGCCATTTGACTAAGATTAACTCTCTAAGGTTTCTTAGATGTCAGTAGAAAGATGAACTGTTCATCCAAACAGTTTATTCACTCCAAAGTTTATGCACTAGGCAATTTCAAGTGACTCTGTTGGAAAGCCTCTGATTAAACCTCATTTGTACAAAGAATTATTCTAGGCAAAAAGCAGAAAGGTAAAACCAAGAGTTTTTAGTTTGCGACTTCCAGTCACAAGACACTCACAGGAAGCCCTGTGCAGGCAGTCACAAGGAGGCCCAAGGACACTCAGATGCCCAGGGACCATCAGAGACCCAGGGACAGCTGACATAACTGATTATGGTCCTTATCTTTTTGTTTTTTTCCTTGAGGAATATGAACAGAACCTCTACCCTCAGACTCTCCATTAGGTCATATTTTAAAGAATTAGGAGGATTTCAAATTGGATGGTTTCACACACACACACACAAGGTTAATATTTTATTGTAATGAGTCCTGGCCTTGCTATGAACAGACACAGAGGATTCAGGAATGCCAGAGGAATTGCCGAAACCTGGAGCTAGATACCAGCAGGAGTCCATTGCAGCTCCACCAACTTTGCACTTCTCAGGTGGTTCTGATAGGTTTCCGCTGGGCCTAGGTCCTCTCACTTTAGGTTAATGGTCCCTGGTTTACTCTGAGCTGGTTTCACTTCCTAGGAAATCGTTTGGCATCCCAAATTTTGATTCTTAAGTACATTCTTTAAGTGCGTTCTGAAGGGTCCTCTCCATGACCTTTTTCTCTCTCCCTTCTGCCGAAAGAAAAAAAGAAAGAAAGAAAGAAAGAGGGAGAGAAAGAAGGAGAAAGAAAAAAAAAGAAAGAAAAAATGGGAAATACATCCTGTAAAAGAGAAAGTGAGGAAAAATGGCCCTCTTCAGGTCCCCCAGCTGATTTTATGTTAATACATAGTTCTGGAGATGAAGTATGCCAAAAAGATGTATTTTTGGTAAGACATTTATTTGGCATAAAATGATATAAAATAATAATTTTATATGAGAAAGTATTTTACATGGGAAATTTTTGTGCTAAAGTTAAAGGATTAGAAATCTAAGAAAGAGGAAAATACAGGGCAAAATAAAAGTCCAACCTTGTTGTAGACGGTCTATGTAAGTAGTGATAAGTTATATGATAAAGTTGGCTATAATTAAAAGGTAATTATTTACAATAGTCTTTCTAAATTTTGTTCCCCTGTGTTAAAACAAGGTTTTTTTTTAGAGGAATTGATTTGCTCTTAATACAATTACAAGGGATTTTGACTTTTAATTCTGTTATCTGTTTCCTTTTTTTTTTTTTTTTGGTGAGTTAGAGTCTCACTCTGTTGCCCAGGCTGGAGTACAGTGGCCCACTCATGGCCACCCCAGTGTCGGCCTACTGGGATCAGACAATCCTTTTGCCTCAGCCTTCCAAGTAGCTGGAACTACAGGTGCATGCTACCATGCCTGGCTAATGTTTTGATATATACTAGAGATGAGGTCTCACCAAGTTGCCCAGGCTGGTCTTGAACACCTGGGCTCTGGCAGTCCTCTCGCCTCAGCCTCCCAAAGTACTGGAATTGCAGGCTTGAGCAACTGCGCCTGGCCTGTTTCTTTTTTGAAAAGTTTTCAGATTTGTGTCTCAGAAGTTCAACTTTTACTGCATTCAACTTTTTCCCCCTTTGAGAAGACCTGAGATAATAACCTTAAACTTTTTTTTAAATCATATCTTGTAACATTTTGCTCTCCCTCCAGTTGTAATTTGTATGGACTGATGTTAAAATGTTTTGTCTTGAAGGTCTAGAAAAGCAATGTTTTTCTCCAGTATAACTTAATACTGTATTCTTGGGCTTTCCTGATATTCTCAACTTTTCCATGTAATTGAACAAGTTCTTATGTTGTTCTTAATAGTCATGTATTCCTCTGCTTAATACTGGTTTATTGATTCTTCTTTAATGTGATGTTCATGCATGACCCTGAATACACTTTTCCTGTGTCTGATTGAGGCAAGTTTGTTTTTTCTTTTCCCCCAACAGGTCTTCCAGGTTATCTAAATGGATTTCCCGTTAGGAGAGGCAGTCACACTATAGAAGGTTTTTCTTTTCTTTTTTTGGTAACTGGCCTAAGAAACAAAGATTTTACATTTCATCAAAATAATTCCTATATTGCCTTTATTAGGTTTTTGGTTACTTGGGAAAACTGACCTCTAAAAAGAAGTACATACATCTGTGTCACTTTTGGTATTGCTTTTAAAGTTTTAACTGCCACCTTGATTAAATGAATAACTGTTATTTTACAATAATATGTGATTCTACCTTAATAAGATGTTCTGAGCCTTTCTCTTCTTTAATACACGTTCTATTAATTAATTTTTATATTGTTAAGTTATAGGGCTTTGGCTCCTGGAAGGGGACCAAAAAAAAAGACAGTGACTCTCGGTAAATCACACCTTTTCCTGGGTCTCATCTTCAGGTCCAGGAAAAAGTGACAATAAAAATAAGCTGATTTGATGAAACACAGGGCAAAAAATTGAAATTATTCAATCTCTCCAAGCCCAGGAACTATCACAGAAAATGTGGGAGTGTGAGATTGTAAGGGCTGATTTTAAGAGATAAAATTAATTCAGGGCCAGGCTCAGTGGCTCAGCCTGTAATCTCAGCATTTTGGGAGGCCAGGGGAGAGGTGAGTGGATTGCCTGAACCTGCAGGTTCGAGACCAGCCCGGGCAACTTGGCAAGACCTCATCTCTACAATAAATAAAAAATTAGCCGGGCGTAGTAACACGCGCCTGTAGTTCCAGCTACTTGGAAGGTCGAGGTGGAAGGATCGCCGGAGCCGAGCAGGTCAAGTCTGCTGTGGCCATGAGTGTGCCACTGCACACCAACCTGGGTGACAGAGTAAGACTCCAACTAAAAAAATAAATAAGTAAATAAATGAATAAATAAAATTAATCCAGAGTTGTCTACAAATTCAGCATTATTATCAAAAGCTCACTAATACAAGGTTGACACCCAAGCCCTTGTGTCAGAGTAATAGGGTTTCCTTGGATCATTGGACTGTTCTCTAATAGGAAAATCCAGAATTATAATAAGTTTACAAAAATATTCCCTATGGTCAAACTGATTAAAATGACATAGATTTGTTTATAAGATTTTATTAAAATTTGCTTTGATGTTAATATACAAATGTGAAGATAACTGGTTTTTCTCTGTTGAACAAGTTTTCTTGTAATTTCAGGAGATAACGAAAAGATCTTTGTTTACCTTGTGAGTATCCTAGAAAAAATAAAATAAAATAAAGGCATGGGGTATATTCAGTTGCCCTTATAATGTGTTCTTAGTTATTATTGTTTAGGAAAATGAATCTCCTCTATCAAAGGTCTTTGCTTTTTAAAATCTTTAAATTATCATTTTGGCTAAATGAATGACTTAATTTACAGTCATCTGTGATCCTATGTTGTAATAGCAAATGTTTTAAACCTTTGATATTTGACAGACTTTCCAAAATCAAAATATAACTTTCTAAACCGGACTCGGTGGCTCAGCCTGTAATCCTGCACTTTGGGAGGCTGAGGTGAGTGGAT
>NW_007255950.1:132678-139239 GCF_000164805.1 Carlito syrichta | reverse complement strand
CTACAGGCGTGAGCTACCATGCCCAGCTAATTTTTGATTTATTGTAGAGATGAGGTCTCGCCAAGTTGCCGGGGCTGGTCTCGAACCTGTGGGCTCAGCCAATCCACTCACCTTGGCCTCCCAAAGTGCTGGGACGACAGGTTGAACCACTGAGCCTGGCCTAATCCCTTTCAAGAAGCAATTTATAACCAATTGTAGGTTCTTGCCTGGTACTTTTAATTAACTCTCATGCTGTAAAATTAAAGGAAGTCATACCTTGGTTAATGTCTCACAAATAAAGAGAGTGCCTGACCACATTCCCAACCATGCCTGAACTTGTAGACTTGTAAACCAACCGCTGACACCTGCCTGCGATTTAAGAAAACACCTGAGGTCTCCCCATCTCATGAGCTGCAACCAAGGCCGACATCCCTCCAAGGGCATCATACCCAGCCAGTCTTTAGGGACCCTGAAATAACACTCTTCTCATTATTATATTATCATCACATGTCTCTCATAAATACTACACCAGATGTAAGAAAAGGAAAAAGGCAAAATCAAGGAAGCATATCATGATAATTCATAAAATGGATCTGATCCAGGATGTTTTTGTTTGTTTGTTTGTTTTTCAAGCTGAATTCTAGACCTGACTCCCTCTTCCCCTTAAACAATTGGCTACAAAATCAGGTCAAACCCTGTCCTTTCCCATCACCTAACATCACTGATATGGAAACTATTTTCACCCAATAAACAATTCTAGGACTATGGCTCCTGCCACTGTGGGACTTCACCATGTAAACAAAAGAGACAACCCTGGGAATGAGCCTGCCTAGCCAGCAACCTGGGACCTCATGCTGTTTATTGGCCAACACACACATTCTAAGGAATGATGCTCAGCCAAGGAGGGGAACTGAGAACTAATCCTGACTTTTAAAAAATCTTATCTAATTTCCTAACTAAGAGGCCTGGGGAGCCACGCCTAATAAGAACTCACCAGAAGGGGCTTTAATACCCTATTGTTAGGGTCACACTCCCAGCAGGACCTCCAGAATATTAGGTCAGGCTTGCTGGGGGGTGTGGGTGTGTCTGGTGTGTGATCTGATGCCACATGAAAAATGCAAAGAATTGCACAGAAGTTAGATTAGAAAATACAGTTTATTTAGAAAGTAAATTAGAGAATGAGAGAGAGAGAGAGAGAGAGAGAGAGAGAGAGAGAGAATGAAAGAGGAGATTCGCCTGCCCAAGGTATAAGGAAGAGGGCCAAAGCCAGGAGACGTGGCAACAGCCATCACCCTCAAAGAGCACATGGCCAAACCAGAGTCTAGTAAGGCAATGGCCACCATGGCCTGGCAATGGTAAAATGGCTACTGGTGGTTGAGACCATTTCCCTTGGATGGGGGAAGGTCATTAAGGTGATTGGGTGGAATCTGTTCCATGTCATCACGAAGGGGCAGGTGAGTGCAGGTACTGATGTCAGGTGATGGACAGCAAGAAGATGGGTGGATTAGTCATCTGACTGCTGCCATGGTGGTAGGCTAGATGGGAGGTGACAAGGGGAGGGGTTTTCCTCCAAGGACCTTGTCAGACATTTGCAATTCACAAAATCCTTGACCAAAAGGTGGGTCTATTATCATTTCTATGGCTCTGTCCTTGTGTTGCATCTAATGGAGATTTGCCAAGGGGGTGGGATAGGCTCCCACTTGGCCTGCAGTAGAATGTCTGAACACTTCCTGAAACCTGTCTATTGGAAATTTGCTTATGTCTAACCTGTGCTAGATTCAAAGCGTGTTAGTTAAAGCACAAATGTCTATGCTAAGGCAAAACGTGAACTAAGTTTATTCTAAATTTCCTGGGCTCCCTCCTTTTACTTATTATGCTATATACTAAGGTGTGTTTTCCAACCTGACTCTGGCATAGCATCATACAACAAACGAAGAAGAAAATCAAAGTATTTTATGTCTCTGCCAAGTCTCTTGAGGACTCCCAGACTCCAGGAAGCTTGTAAGACACTCATTGCTCCTCTCTGAGGTCTGCTACCCATAGGATTTCATCCACATATCAACAAACCTGGAGTCTTCCACCTCCTTATCTCTAAGCATCATGGGGAGGACGACATGCCATGAGGCTATTTCACACACACAAAAAAACCACTACAGATTTGGGTGCTGTTTCTCAGTCTACTGCTGATCCTTTAGAGGCTTTATCTAAATCTATTGAATTATCTTGCCTACTATTCTTATGTTTTTATTATTTTCTACAATTTGAACTACATCTTGAATTCTTTCCTGGCTACAAACGTCCAGACTGATGTTTTCACATTTTTCTCCAGGTTGTCTGACTTGGAATCACTAGAAACTAAAACTGTGCTTTTCTTAGAGCTCTGTCAACGAAAACAACCTCATGCCTGCCTGCTGATGTATGGACCTCATAAAAAGTTCACTTGAATGCCTGGTTCAAACCACAGTCCAGAAGAATGCGCCTTGAATATTCGCTCTGTGATCAACCCAGAATCGCTCTAAGCTTCCCTCCTTGAAGCTGAGCATGATGTTCTCTAAGTTCTGCAGAAGGCACTGGAAGGACACTGTGGGGAAGAGACTGTCGTTGCTGGGTGAACTGGGGTCAGCTATATGGGTTCGAGGACATCCGGTGGAGTATGCCCCAGCCACGGGCCCAGACCACAGTCTCTCTGTGACACAGCAGCCTCTGCCTGGCAGTAACTTCTCCATGACCCTACTGACATGGAAACCAAAGCTCCTGTGTGCTGTCAGCTTCTGTCCCCATGTGAGCTCCCTTCCCTTCCCCCAGTCCGACTCCTCATGCTGGGCTGCAGAGGCTGGTCTGCTGGTTCCCAGAAGCTTCCCAGCAGCATCACCCGGGCAGAACCAGCCAACTTCTCTATTGCCTGGTGGGCTGAACCACCCCTTCTCCAGTGAGATTTGAGCCCCTTACAAGTTAGTGCTTCCTTGAGTGCCCTCTGTCAACCCTAGGATACCATGTAGAGTTTCCCTATTCCTTGTTGTTGCTCTTTTATCATAGTTAACACTGCTTTGTAGAAAAAGTCTCCCACTTGGCTGAGTATGGTGGCTCTCACCTGTAATCCCAGCACTTTGAGAGGCCAAAGTAGGCTGATTGCTTGAGCCTAGGAGTTGAAGATCAGCCTGGGCAACTCAGCAAGATTCCATCTCTATTTGGGGGGGGGAAAAATCTCCCCTATTTAACCTATGGTGTGGTTCTTTCTCCTGATTGGAACCATACTGTGAAACACATGTTATTACAGTTCATTTATACAAAAAGGAAATGTCAAGACTGAGTAGTTAGGATAATCAGCACTAATTAAGAGCAACACAAACTGTGATTGTAAATTTCAAGTAATATGAGACTCTCCTGCCAACAATTTATGTAAAGTGCTTTTTTTTTTTTTTTTTTATGAGTAGGAGTCTCCTAGGCTAGAGTGCCATGGCATGCTCACAGCCACCGCAGTCTCGACCTGCTGGGCTCAGGCGATCCTTCTGCCTCAGCCTCCCAAGTAGCTAGAACTACAGGCACGTGCCACCATGCCTGGCTAATTTTTTGATTTATTGTAGAGACGGGGTCTCACCAATTTGCCCAGGTTAGTCTCGAACCCATGGGCTCAGGTAATGCTCTCACCTCGGCTTCCCAATTCCTCATATCTGCTGAAGTTACAGGCATGAGCCACTGCACCGGGCCTGTTAAGTGCTTTTAATTGCAAATACTTACTTTTAAAACAATCTACTGTAGCCTGAATTCATCCAAGTGATTCGTCTGAAAGTGGAACAAGCCCAATCACGTTAGAAATAGATTATATTAGTTAAGAAACCGTGTGTTTCATGTGACCAAAATAAAAAAACAAAACAAAACAAGGACCTCCCCCCCAAAAAATAACCCTCAAGTTGCTTTAACGAACTGCACTGGCTCATATAACTGAAATATCCAAAGGCAGTGCTGGCTCCGGAATGGGGGTGATTCAAGACCTACATGACATCCTCACAAGTGATGTTTCTGTCTGCACTTGTAGATTTCCTCTCATTCCCTGGCAGTGCCCTCCCTCCAGCAGTGTCTGGCTCTCCCTTGCATGACCGCAAAAGAGTCCCAGAAAACACCCTCCTGTCTCCCTAGTTCTGACCGGGTTAGATTCCTTTTGTTGAACCAGCCAAGTGGCCAAGATGGTAACAAACAAATCAGGGCCAGGCCCTAGACTGGGAGTTGGATCAGTCCCATCCAGACCACACAGCTGGGAATGAGGAGGGAATGGTTTCCCAAAGGAAATTCAGAGTCATGTTTTAATGGGGTAGTAGGTGCTGAGCAATTTTTTTTTTTTTTTTTTTTAGTTGGAGTCTTACTCTGTTGCTCAGTCTGGAGTGCAGTAGCATGGTCACAGCCACCACAGCCTCAATCTGCTAGGCTCAAGTGACCCTTCCACCTCAGCCTTCCAAATAGCCGGAACTACAGGCACATGCCACCACGCTAATTTTTTGATTTATTGTAGAGATTAGGTCTTACCAAGTTGCCCAAGCTGATCTCAACCCATGGGCTCAGGCAATCCTCTCACCTCTGCCAAGCAGTTTTTAAAATGACAAGTGTCAAATGACAAGTGTCACCGGACTCGGTGTCTCAGCCTGTAATCCCGCACCTTTGGGAGGCTGAGGTGAGTGGATTGCCTGAGCTCACGGGTTCGAGACTTGCCTGGGCAGGCGAGACCTCATCTCTACAATAAATCAAAAATATTAGCCAGGTGTGGTAGTATGCTCCTGTAGTTCCAGCTACTTGGAAGGCTGAGACGGAAGAATCGCCGGAGCCCAGCAGGTCGAGGCTGCGGTGGCCGGGAGCAGCCACTGCACTCCAGTCTGGGCGACAGTGAGACTCCAACTCAAAAAAAAAAAAAAAAAAAAAGACAAGTGTCATCCTAGAAAAGATTCTAAGTGTGAAATAACACAAAACAGAAGGATCACACCCATTAGAAGGAATATATGTGTAGCTTCAGCTCACCTTCCAAATCTTTTGAGAGAAACAGATCCACCATAATGAAGAAAAAGAGGCACAATCATGAGTAATAAGAGAAAAATACTTTAGAATGCCAGCCCTGAAAATCCAAGGAATCTTGCATGTTATCATTTTTAATTACACATGAAAAAGTTAATCATCTACAAGAACACCCCTCACTTATTAGTGCCTTCATACAAAAAGGCAATCCTGATGCAAGACACCTGACTGCTAACTACCAACAAACAGGTATATGTTTTTTGTTTTTATTTTTTAGGGTTTTTTTTGAGTCTCACTCTGTCGCCCAGGCTGGAGGGCAGTGGCACGCTACTAGCCACCGCAGGCAACCTCAACCTGCTGGACTCAGGCGATCCTTCTGCTTCAGCCTTCCAAGTAGCTAGAAATACAGGAGCATGCCACTATGCCCAGCCTTTTTTTTTTCTTTATTGTAGAGATGAGGTCTCCCCAAGTTGCCCAGCCTGGTCTCGAACCCCTGAACTCGGACAATCCTCTCACCTCAGTCTCCCAAAGTGCTGGGGTTAACAGACTTGAGTCACCGTGTTCGGCCTGTATCCAGATCTTAAACTTCTCCAAATTGAATGACGCATCTCTACGTGGTGGCCTGTTTGTGCAGTGCACAACTGGTACAGTAGCATACAGGACCACGGCGCATTCCTACCTCTAGTTTCTCTGACCAGAGACAATGAACCCAGAGAATCTGAGCTTCCCAGGAGGTTTCCTTACTTCACTTTACCTCTTGGGTTGGGAGAATATGGAGAGAGAAAAAGGGGTGTTCAAGATAGCTTCACAGCAGATAAGCTGGCTTTCTTCCCAGCCACGGCCAACAAAGACACATTTTTCTGTGTATCCAGGGGCCCGCTGATAATGTGCTTCTGACAGTCACCCTAGGGTGCAACTCCTTTGATCCTACTTAAAATATTTATGATCACTAATTGCCATTGTGGTTCTTAATGTGTGTTAATAAGTAAGACATCTTCCTAAACTGCAATTCAAATGTCATTTCTCCTTGGTCTGTACATGATAAAATTTCCATATAGAAATCACTACCTGCTTCCAGGATTTTCAGAATTTCCTACTTTCTTTCTTTCTTTCTTTTTTTTCTTTTTTGTCAAGATCTCACTCTGTCACCCAGGATGGAGTGCAGTGGCACGATCACGCTCAACATAGCCTCGACCTCCTGGGCTCAGGCAATCCTTTGGCCTCAGCCTTCTAAAGTAGCTGGAACTACAGAAACATGCCATCACACCCGGCTACTTTTTTTTTATTTTTATTTTTGTAGAGACGAGGTATCACTCTGTTTGCCCAGGCTAGTCTGGAACTCTTAGACTCAAGCAGTTCTCTCACCTCGGCCTCCAAAAAGTGCTGGGATTACAGAGGTGAGCCACTGAGCCCAGTCAAAGTATAATTTTTCTTAACTTAAAAATAAGACCTTGAGCTGGGCTCGGTGGCTCAGTCTGTAATCCCGCGCCTTTGGGAAGCCGAGGTGAGTGGATTGCCTGAGCCCGCCGGTTTGAGACCCGCCTGGGCAGGCGAGACCTCATCTCTACAATAAATCAAAAA
>NW_007255950.1:128238-132508 GCF_000164805.1 Carlito syrichta | reverse complement strand
CACTGCACTCCTGTCTGGGTGACAGAGTGAGACTCCAATTCAAAAAAAAAAAAAAAATTAGACCTTCAGCCCGGAGTGGTGACTCATGCCTATAACCCCAGCACTTTGGGAGGCTGAGGTGGGAGGATTGCCTGAGCCTGTGGGTTCAAGACCAGCCTGGGCAACTTGGTGAGACCTCTTCTCTACAATAAATCAAAAAATTAGCTGGGCATGGTGACACATGCCTGTAGTTCCAGCTACTTGGAAGGTTGAGGCAGAAGTGTCACCTGAGCCCAGCAGGTCGAGGCTGTGTGGCCGGGAGCGTGCCACTGCCCTCCAGCCTGGGTGACAGAGTGAGAATCCAACTCAAAAAAAAAAAAGACTTTCATACAAATACAGAACAAAATATTAAAATTTGTTGAATTCATTAATTTGTGAGGAAACCAATCAGAAACTAAGGATCAAGGAACTGGGATTTATATAGTCCACTGAAAAAAAAGGGGAGAGGTAAGCATGGTGGCTCACACCTGTAATCCCAGCACTTAGGGAGGCTGAGGCAGGTGAATTGCTTGAGCCCAGAAGTTCAGAACCAACCTAGGCCACACAGCGAGACCCCCATCTTTACAAAAAATGAAAAAAGTAGGTAGGCATGGCAGTGCACTACTCAAAAGGTTGAGGCTGTGGTGATTGGTGATCGTGCCACTGTACTCCCGCCGGAGGACAGAGTGAGACCACGACTCAAAAAAAAAACAACAACAACAAAATTTAGCCGGGCGTGGTGGCTCAAGCCTGTAATCCCAGCACTTTAGGGGGCCATGGCTAGAGGATTGCCTGAGCCCAGGAGTTTGAGACCAGCCTTGGCAACTTGGCGACACCTCGTCTCTACAATAAAAAAGTATAGCACTCGCCTGTAGTTCTGGCTACTTGGAAAGCTGAGGCGGAAGGATCGCCTGAGCCCAGCAAGTCGACACTGGGGTGGCCATGAGTGTGTCAGTGCACTTCAGCCTGGGCGACAGAGTGAGCCTCCAACTCAAAAAAAAAAAAAAATTTGGATGATGTCCTACAGGACTATAAACTTTGGGATTATGTTTGGAATTATGTTATCCCAAACTATAACCTTTGGGATTATGTTTTTCACCAGACAGGAATTATTTACATCTCTGCTTGACACAAGTTTTACTGATTTACATGTGACTTCATGAAATCTGAGTCCTTAATTAATACTAAGTAGCAAAGTTCCACAGTGGTACATTCATTCATTTAGAGAACTGAATAATCCTTGGTGGGCCTTTGAATCAGTGCTGCAGGATGACACTGAAATCATATGCGGGCCACTTGGTTTTGCTTCTAATTTTTCTCTAAAACAGATTGCATAATCCGACCCTCATGGACTTTGCCAGCCTCATTTCCTGCCACTTCTTCAATTCTCCAGGAAAATAACTTGGGGTGCAATGCCCAGAACATGTAGTACTCACTCATGCCTTCCTTTGGGATCTCAGTCTATCACCCAGGTTGGAGTGCTGTGGCTCGATCACGGCTCACCGCAGCCTCCACCTCCTGGGCTCAGGCGGTCTTTCCTCCTCAGCCTCCCGAGAAGTAGGCTCATTTTTTACTTTTTGTAGAGACGAGGTCTTGCTATGCTGCCCAGGCTGGTGTCGAATTCCTGGGCTCAAGCAATCCTTCCGCCTCAGCCTCCCAAAGTGCTGGGATTACAGGCATGGGCCACCACTCCCAGGCATGTTCCTTTTCCTAAACACCGGTCCTCTCTCCATCCCATTCCAGTCCTTTCTCCCCTTGGTTAACTTGGTTAATATCCTGAAGGAAGACTGCAAACTCAGCCAGGGTATCACCTAACCTATGGCTTCTCTGATTATTCTTTTCCCTCACTGCTCTCTACCTGTTCCTCCTCTCCCCATCCCCTGACTCCTACCCAGGCTGAGTTAGAACCCCTCCTCAGTATGCCAGCCTATGCCTCTGCCTCCCTTCACAATAACAGCAACGATGACGTTTACTGAGCTGACCCTATGTGCTGGGTACTGTGCTAAGCACCTCACTTGGCTGATGGTGTTTCATCAACCCAACAGCCCCATGCAGCAGGTATATTCATAACCCAGTAACTGGTGAGGCAATTGAAGCACAGAGAGTTTAAGGAACTGAACCAAGGTCACAGAGCTGATTGGTGGTGACAGGATTTCAAACCCGGGAGATGTGACCCAAGAATCAGGCACTCACTTCATACCCTGAACCGGGAATAACCACTTGTTTCTATCCAGCGCATGCTATGAGATCTTAAGAGACAGCCTCTCTTTTATCTGTCCCCAGGGCTTGGCATCGAGTGGGGGGTTGTTAATTATTTGTTGGCTGAAAACAAAGGCTGTTGCTATAGGTCAAGGTCAACTTTACAATCTTCCTTAGTAGAAAGCAACTGTGTTTCTGAGGTGCCAACACTCAAGGTTGATTGTCAGGAGGAAGGATGTCTTTGTAGCAGGATGAGCCTTCTCGTGTGCAGTGTCTATGTGGCCAAATTCTTCCTGGGGCTGTTCAGGAAAACTCAATGGAATTAAATTGTACCTGGTTATCCTATGTCTGCGACAGAAGGCTCTGCAAAGTGGAAGGAAGGACAGCAAAGTGTATCACGTTATTAAAAACTGCAGTCAAACACGTTCTGTTGAAAATATTTCTAAAATTATAAAATTACACTAGATGGGTAATTTCATTCTTTTTGTTTTTGTTTTGTTTTGTTTGAGTCAGAGTTTCTCTCTGTCGCCCAGGCTGGAGTACAGTGGCACGCTCCCAGCCACCGTAGCCTCGACCTGCTGGGCTCAGGTGATCCTTCTGCCTCAGCCTTCCAAGTAGCTAGAACTACAGGCGTTTGCCACCATGCCCAGCTAATTTTTTTATTTATTGTAGAGATGAGGTCTCGCCAAGTTGCCCAGGCTGGTCTCTCTCGAACCCATGGGCTCAGGCAACCCTCTCACCTAGGCCTCCCAAAGTGCTGGGATTATAGGTGTGAACCACTGTGCCAGGCCTAATTCCTTTCTTTTTGAGTTAGGGTCCTCGTCTGTACACCACAGCCTCAACCTCCTGGGCTGAGGTTATCCTTCTGCTTCGGCTTCCTGCGTAGCTGGGACTACAAGGATGCATCATCATGCCTAACTTATTTTTATTTTTGTAGAGTTAAGGTCTTGCTCTGTTGAATACACTGGTCTCAAACTCCTGGGCTCAAGTAATCCTCCTGCCTTGGCCTCCCTAAGTGCTGGGATTACAGACGTGAGCCACCACACCTGGTCCGATTCTGTTTTCATATACTACATAAACAGACAAAACTGATCTGCGTTGATAGAGACCAGGATAGTGGTAACCCAGGGGCGGGAGTGACCACAAGTCAGCACAAGGGGGCTTCTGGGGCAGTGGAAATGTTTTGATTCTTGACTTGGGTGCTTCCAGACAGGCATGTTTAATTTGTGGACATTCAGCAAGGTGTATGCTGTGAAATGTGCACTTGTTCGCATGTATATTATACTTCAATTTAAAATTTTTTTGTGTGTTGGAGTCTCACTCTGTCACCTATGCTGGGATGCAGAGGCACATTCACGGCCACCCCAGCATCAACCTGCTGGGCTCCTATGATCCTTCCACCTCAGCCTTCCAAGTAGCCGGAACAACAGGCATGCGATACCATGCCCAGCTAATTTTTTTTTTAATTATTTATTGTAGAGATGAGGTCTTGCCAAGTTGCCCAGGCTAATCTCGAAACTGTGGGCTCAGGAAATCCTCTCTCCTCAGTTTCCCAAAGTTCTCGGATTAGAGGCTTGAGCCACTGCGCCCAGCCAATACTTCAATTTTAAAATGTTAATTACGCTAGGTATGGATGGAGGATTGGACAAGTATATACAATTTTCTAAAAAAAAAAAAACGCCCAAGGTGTAGCAAGGTTATACCTGGAGCCACTACCTGAAATACCCCCAGGGCTGAATGGCACACTTTTTTTTTTTTTGAGTCAGAATCTCACCCTGTCGCCCAGGCTGCAGTGCAGTCGCACACTCATGGCCACTGCAGCTGGGTTCAGATGATCCTTCCACCTCAGCCTTCCAAGTATCTGGAACTATAGGTGTGCGCCACTACACCCAGCTAATTTTTTGATTGATTGTGGAGATGAGGTTTCTCCAAGTTACCCAGCCTGGTCTCGAACCTGTGGGCTCAGGCAATCCTCTCACCTCAGCCTCCCAAAGTGCTAGGATTATAGGGGTGAGCCATCGCACCCGGCCTACCAATTAAAAAAAAAAAAACA
>NW_007255950.1:123936-128061 GCF_000164805.1 Carlito syrichta | reverse complement strand
AAGGCTGAGGTGGAAGGATCGCCGGAGCCCAGCAGGTCAAGGCTGCGGTGGCAGGGAGCGTGCCACTGCACTCCAGTCTGGGCGACAGAGTGAGACTCCCAACTCACCAAAAAAAGCCCCAAAAAACATTTAAATACTGTACCAGTCAAATGAAATGTATCTGTGAGCCAAATCCTGCCTGTTGACCACTGGTGTGTGATCTCTACAGTAAACAGATATAGAGCAGTACACAGAGTTTATCTGTAACTCTATTTTGCAGTAAATATTGTCTAACTCCCAGAGCAGGACCCTTCCCAGCATGCCACAGTGACCATTAGTCAGGACAATGACCCGCCCCTAAGGAAACGTGTGAGGCTGTCTCTCTGGTAACGCTCTCATTGAGAACAGCAGTGCTGTAGCAGACGCTGTGCCTGCCACCAGCTTCCTCCTTCCGGGGCTCGTGCACCCATTCCCTAGCGGCTGTTGACTTCTGGCTGCTAATGGGGTCACAGCTCCCCACCTTCTCCAGAGAACTTCCTCGGAGCAGCTATGTTCAGAGATGCCTATCCCCTAGGAGCCATTGACAGTCAGATAAAGGAGTAGCCACGCCCAGCCCTTGCCCTAGGGAGGGAAACACCTCTCCGGGGTTCCCCATGAGACTAGACTGAGCCATTGGACTTCACTTAGCCTGGCCCTATCCCATATCCCTCAGTCCCTTGCAGGTTTTTCCTAAGATCACAACTTCAACAAGTCTCTTGCCTCTGGGGAACCCAACCTTAAACAAATATGGTATAGGAGGAAGAACTATTGGAAGAACCAAGTCTCAGACTGAGCAATTACTAGTGGGATGATCCTACTTAAAATACTTAATCTCTTCGGGTCCCTGTCTTTTTATGGGTTCATCCATTCAACCAGCATATATTGAGTGACTCACAGAATGGCTAGGATGCAATGGGCTGGGTGCAGTGACTCAAGTCTATAATCCCAGCGCTTTGGGAGACCGAGGTGGGAGGATTGCTTGAGCCCAGGAGTTCCAGACCAGCCTGGGCAGCATAACGAGGCCTCATCTCTACAAAAAATTAAAAATTAGCTGAGTGTAGTGACATGTGCCTATAGTCCCAGCTACTCGGGAGGCTGAGGCAAAAGGATCACCTGAGCCCAGGAGGTTGAGGCTATAGTAAGCCATGATTATGCCACTGCATTCCAGCCTGGGCAACAGAGTGAGAACCTGACTCAGAAAAAGAAGAAAGAGGGGGCAGAGGAAGAGGAGGAGGAGAAATTAATACACATATAGAAGCCCAGTGCAAACTGGACAGCTCTAAATTGTAAGGTTTACCTTGAAGATGCACTTCCCTGTCCTGCCCCATCATAGCACTAACTCCACCACCCCGAGTTCACATCTCCTGTCATCTCCCAGAGGGTCAGAGAACCACTGTAGGAACTACTGTATTTCTTAATATCTAAAATTCCGTCAACTTTAAGATGTATCATTGCTTTGTGTACAATTAATAAGGGGGGGAAAAACCCTGTCAACTCAACCATGAGGCAATGACTTCCTATCTCTTAGAATTTGTATTTTGTACTGCTTGAAAGAACTCTTAGACTTTTTGTTTTTTCACCATCTTATTTTGATAATTTTCAATCCTATAAAAAATAGAAACAGTTTTACACTCCAATATCCACCACCTTAAGAATTCAAATTAATTTTATATATGGTGAGGTAGAGGATATTGTTGTTTTTTTTCTTCTAGGTATTCATTGTCCTAGCACCATTCGTTGAAAGATTTTTATTTCTCTATGGATTACTTTAGGCTTTTTAATAAATTTACCTAGACATATTTATTAGCATATCTCCCTCTTGCATATGCGTAAAAGGAAAATATATTGGTTCATATAAATATAATATATACATTGTACATATCACATTGTCCTCTAGGACAGGGGTCCTCAAACCCCAGGCCATGGACCTACCTGTTAGGAACTGGGCCCTACAGCAGGAAGGGAGTAGCAGGCAAGCAAGTGAAGCGTCATCTGTAGTTTCAGCCGCTCCCCATGGCTCGCATTACCACCTGAGCTCCGCCTCCTAGTCAGATCAGCACTGAAAAGCCTGGAACACTCTCTTAAGTGTTCCAATTTCCAACATCCCATCTTTGTGAAGCAGGGTTTTCTGCAGTGACAGCAACCGAAATGAGATTACAGAGCAGACTGGATACAAACAACACATTTGGGGTGTCACTGTCTCCCATCACCCCAGATGGGACCATCTAGTTGGAAAACAAGCTCTAGGCTCCCACTGATTCTGCATTATGGTGAGTTGTATGAATCATTTCGTTTTCACTTTGTATTACAATGTCATAAAATAGAAATAAAGTGCACAATTGATGCAATGCTACTGAATCATCTCCAAACCACCCCAGTCCATGGAAAAGTTGTCTTCCATGAAATCGGTCTCTGATACCAAAAAGGTTGGGGACCACTGTTCTAAGACATCAAGAGGGTCATATATTCAGGATCTCTTAAGAGAGGGTTCCAGGCCGGGTGCAGTGGCTCAAGCCTGTACTCCCAGCAACTTGGAGGCCAAGACAAGACAATTGCCTGAACTCAGGGGTTTGAGACCAGTCTGGGCAACTTGGGGAGACCTCATCTCTACAATAAATTAAAAAAGTTAGCTGGGTGTGGTAGCACGTACCTGTAGTTCCAGTTACTTGAATGGCAGAGGCAGAAGGATCACCTGAGCCCAGCAAGTTGAGGCTGCGGTGACCTTGAGCGTGTCACTGGACTCCAGCCTGCATGACAGAGTGAGACTCCATTGAGAGAGAGAGAGAGAGAGAGAGAGAGAGATCCATTATCATCTCCAGAATATATATTTTTTTCCAGTACTTTTTTTTTTTTGAGTTGGAGTCAGGCTGGATGGCAGTGGCATGCTCACGGCCATCGCAGCCTTGGCTTGCTGGGTTCAGGCAATCCTTTCACCTTAGCCTTCCGAGTAGCTGGAACTACAGACACACGCCACCACACCTGGCTAGCGTTGTGGTTTACTGTAGAGAAGAGGTCTCACCAAGATATCCGGGCTGGTCTCGAACCTGCAGGCTCAGGCAATCCTCTCTTCTCGGACTCCCAAAGTGCTGGGATTACAGACTGAGCCACTGGCTTTTCCAGTACTTTTGACACCCATTCTGTTGGTGCTCTTTAGATCTTTCTGGGTCAATGGAAGGTTTTCAGACAATAGCTAGGACTCATATTCCATCTTCCAATGCCTCTTAAACAGTTTGCTGCCTGCTATGGTTTGAATGTGTCCCTCAAAAAAACTTGTTGGAAACTTAATCCTGAATGCAGCAGTGTTGGGAGGTGGAGCCTAATGCAAGGGATTGACTCTGACTCAAAAAAAAAAAAGATTTAAAAATCGATTTATTTATTTATTTATTTTGAGTTGGAGTCTCATTCTGTCACCCAGGTTGGAGTGCAGTGGCACACTCATGACCACCGCAGCCTCGACCTGCTGGACTCAGGCGATTCTTCTGCTTCAGCCTTCCAAGTAGCTGGAATTACAGGCACTCGCCACCACACCTGGCTAGTTTTTTTCATTTATTGAAGAGACGATGTCTCACCCAATTGCCCTGGCTGTTTCAAGTCCCTGGGCTCAGGCAATCCTCTCTCCTCTGCTTTATTTATGTATTTATTTTTTTGAGTTGGAGTCTTACTCTGTCGCCCAGATTGGAGTGCAGTGGCCGCCTCCAGCCAACGCAGCCTCGACCTGCTGGGCTCCGGCAATCCTTCCACCTCAGCCTTCCAAGTAGCCGGAATACAGGCATGTGCTACCACGCCCGGCTGATTTTTTGATTTATTGTAAAGATGAGGTCTCGCTGCCAGGCGGGTCTCGAACCCGCAGGCTCAGGCAATCCACTCACCTCAGCCTCCCAAAGGCGTGGGATTACAGGCTGAGCCACCGAGCCCGGCTTCTCCTCTGCTTTAAAGTGCTGGGATTATAGGCATGAGCCACAGAGCCCAGTTTCTTTCTCACATTTTTTTTTTTTTTTTTGAGTTGGAGTCTCACTCTGTTGCCCAGACTGGAGTGCAGTGGCTGCTCCCGGCCACTGCAGCCTCGACCTGCTGGGGGTCCAGCGATCCTTCTACCTCAGCCTTCTA
>NW_007255950.1:123509-123761 GCF_000164805.1 Carlito syrichta | reverse complement strand
AACCCACGGGCTCAGGCAATCCACTCACCTCAGCCTCCCAAAGCACGGGATTACAGGCTGAGCCACCAAGCCTGGCTCTTTCTCACATTTTGACAGCTCAGAAATAGAGAGGTAGCTAATGATGTCTTTTTAAAATTATTATTTATTGTGAAGATGAGGTCTCGCCAAGTTGCCCAGGCGGGTCTCGAACTTGCGGGCTGAGGCAATCCACTCACCTCAGCCTCCCATAATGATGTCTTAAAAGAACTTTTG
>NW_007255950.1:112366-123154 GCF_000164805.1 Carlito syrichta | reverse complement strand
GGCCACTGCACTCCAGTCTGGGCAACAGAGTGAGACTCCAACTCAAAAAAAAAAAATTTGGCCAGATGGGAGCCGTCACCGCCTGTACATTTGTGAATTTAGTCGTAATTCCTGGTTGTAAAACTGGTTAACTGACACCCTTCAATGTTTTGTTCAATGTCTTAGTCCATTTTGTGCTGCTATAACAGAATACTTGAGACCAGGTAATTTGTAATAAACTGAAGTGTATCACCTCATGGTTCTGAAGTCTGGGAAGTTCAAAATCAAGGGGCTAGTATCTGGCAAAGGCCTTCTTACTGGGTCATCCCCTGGTGAAAGGGCAAAGAGTAAACAAGAAGGTGACAGGGAGTAGATCAAACTCTCAGCCTCAAGCCCTTTATAGCTGGCACTAATCTTATCTCTCTTTTTTTGAGTTGGAGTCTCACTCTGTTGCCCAGGCTGGAGTGCAGTGGCACACTCATGGCCACCGCAGCCTCGACCCGCTAGGCTCCGGCGATCCTTCCACCTCAGCCTTCCAAGTAACTGGAGCTACAGGTGTGCGCGACCATGCCCAGCTAATTTTTTGATTTATTGTAGAGATGAGATGTCACCAAGTTGCCCAGGCGGGTCTCGAACCCCTGAGCTCAGGCAATCCTCTTACCTCTGCCTCCCAAAGTGCTGGGATTATAGGCATGAGCCACCATGCCTGGCTTAGATTTTTTATCTTAAAGATTCGTTTGACTTGCTCTTTTCCACTGTCCTGGCTTATAAAAATATACTGTCATAATGTTTGCCAAGCTCCAAGTCACCTGCTTACTAATCATAAAACTGTGTTTTGGAAATGTTCTTATTACCATGTTACTTGTTTTCTGACATTTTGCTAAATGCAATCTCAAGAGTGAAGGAAATTAGGTACCAAAGGAAGGCGTTTCCATAACAAATAAAAACATGGAGGCTTTGGGAACTCGAGTGGGTGTGGCCTGAAAGACAGGTTTTTGTTAACAGTATAAGACACTGGTGCCGTAAGTTCTTACGATTGCTGCAGACGCCGCTGACGCTGCAAAGTATATATGATGTATTTGCATATACTTTAAGGAAAAATGTACTTTCGATCTCGTGCCCACTAAGGATACATGCGTTTGGGCCATCAGCACTATTTGCTACTCTAGATTCAGCTTATTCAAACTGGGAGGGAGTAGAATCTAAATAAATACACACTTCAGCAAAGTCCATTAAATGTTGTGTGTTGACATCTAGTCAGGCCTGTGACTTGGCAGCAGATTACTTATAAATTAAAGTTGCTAGCAGGTCCTTCTACTATATAGATCACCTTGTAGAAAAATTTTTCTTGGGTATAAAGAATTTTAAAAAGCCAGGCTCGGTGGCTCAGCCTGTAATCCCACGCCTTTGGGAGGCTGAGGTGAGTGGATTGCCTGAGCCCACGGGTTCAAGACCCGCCTGGGCAGCGAGACCGCATCTCTACAATAAATCAAAAAATCAGCCGGGCGTGGTAACACATGCCTGTAATTCCGGCTACTCAGAAGGCTGAGGAGGAAGGATCGCTGGAGCCCAGCAGGTCGAGGCTGCAGTGGCCGAAAGCGGCCACTGCACTCCAGTCTGGGCGACAGAGTGAGACTCCAACTCAAAAAAAAATAAATAAAATAAAAAATAAAAAAAAAGAATTTAAAAGACCTCTTGTCATATTCACAGTAGGATTTTCCCAAAATGACTTGTGTCTCAAAAAGAAGTGATCTGATCACAAGTAAAGGGAAGTTGACCTCTGGAAAAAATACCTTTGCATTGATATTTGTGTGTGTGTGCACGTGTGTGTGTATCTACAAAGCATATTTAAATTTTTGCAAATTTCTTTTTTTAAAAGGTCCTGCTCTAATTTAAAAATAAAGTAATGGTTACTTCTAGAGAGTAGAATAAGGAAGAAATTATGTTCATTTCTTGCATTCCTTTATTAATGGAATGTTCTACAATGAGTTGCTGTTGCTTTTATCATTGGGAGAAAGTGATCACAGTAGACATTTTTTCTTTAACATCTATAAGCACAAATTACCCAATGAAAATGTTCCTGAATGCTCTTTGTTATCAGAGGAAAATCTTATTCAGTTTTCAGTGGTTCTGAGATTTATGTTTTTGGAATAATTTCAACACAGGGATAAATTTATAAATCAAAACTACTATTTCTACAACTCTGCTAAATAAGAGTGAACTACATTATACTAAAACCACATCTTAATATGCATTTCCCTACGGGTTTTAGACCTTTACATAAAGGATTAGACAGTTATTATAATTTCATAAAATATCATTTTACATTTTCAAGATTAAAATATATCATTCTATAGCCGCAGGCAAATCAGACACTACAAATAATTTTATCTTTCCAGCACATGATATTATCATAAATATTGAAAGATCTTAATACCTTTTGACTGCAAGGGACATTTCCAGATTTTGGTTTTGCAGTAGCAAATCCTGTTTCATAAAAAAATTCTGGGACTGGGCATAGAGGCTCAAGCCTATAATCCCAGCACTTTGGGAGGCCGAGGTGAGGGAATTACCTGAGTCCATGGGTTCAAGAACAGCCTGGACAACTTGACACGACCTTATCTCTATAATAAATAAATAAATAAATAAATAAATAAATAAATAAATAAATAAATAAAATAGCCCGGTGTGGTAGTGTGCACCTATAGTTCTGGCTACTTGGAAGGCTAAGGCAGAAGGTTCGCCAGAGCCCAGCAAGTCAAGGCTGTGATGGCCACGAGCGTGCCACTGCACTTCAGCCTGGGCAATGGAGTAAGACCCCAACTTAAAAATAAAATTCTGAAATCATGTCTGTATTAGGAACACTCCTTGACATGGGTTATAGTCACCTCTCCTTTGTTTTCCTCTGCCTGGTATTTTCTTATAACTCTGTCATTCAATCAGAGGGGTTTCAGGTTAATTCATTTCATCTTTTTCAATCATTGTTAGTGGCCAGTTGCCTAATAATTATCTATTAGGCTTAAGCACAAATAGTAACCAGAAATCATTAAGACTGAGTTTAGACTAGACACAATGGCTCACACCTGTAATCCAAGCACTTTGGGAGGCTAAGGCAGGAGGATCACTTGAACCCATGAATTTGTGACTAGCCTGGGCAACATAGCGAGACCTCGTCTCTACAAAAAAATCAGAAAAGTTAGCCAGGCATGGTGCCGCATGCCTGTAGTCCCAACCACTCAGGTGGCTGAGGAGCAAAGATCGCATGAGCCCAGGAGATCAAAGCTGCAATGAGCTGTGATCATGCCACTGCACTCCAGCCTGGGTGATAAAGTAAATGAAAGCAAAAAAAACCAAAAAAACAAAAAAACCCCTGAGCTTAATTAATATATCTCAATGGAAAATATCAATCCTTTTGGTGACTGACTGTTAATCCTTCAGGAAGAGGCCAGGCACAGTGGTTCAAGCCTGTAATCCCAGCGCTTTGGGAGGTGGAGGCGAGAGGATTGCCTGAGCTCGGAAGTTCGAGACCAGCCTGAGCAACATGGTGAGATCTCGACTCTACAATAAATCAAAAATTAGCCGGGCATGGTAGCGTGTGCCTGTAGTTCCAGCTACTTGGAAGGCTGAGGCAGAAGGTTCGCCTGAGCCCAGCAGGTCGAAGCTGTGGCGGCCGTGAGCATGCCACTGCAGTCCAGCCTGGGCAACAGAGTGAGACTCCAACTCAAAAAAAAAAAAAAAATCATCATTCAGGAAGCACTTCCTGAGTACCTATCATGTGTCAGATTCTGTTCTAGGCATTGAGGACACAAAGATAGAAAAAAGAAAGGGCTCTTACCCCAGGGAACCCACAATCTCAATAGAGAGACATGGCAACCCAGTGTGACCTGTGCTATAATTAGAGCAGCCAGGTAACTGTCCCCAAAGTGAGACAGTTTTGAGAGTCAGAAGGAGCACCATTAATATGACACCTGGACAAGACACGTAAACTCAGACTCTCATGAAAATTTAAACAATATATGATGGGAACAAAAAGGAAGGAGCTGGCTGGAAAAACAAAACAACTGAAATAGAAATGACCATCCATTTCAGATTCCCTAGTACTTTCAAAGCTATGCTTTTAAAACTCAAGTTATCTAACTTGCAATCAAGTTATCTAACTTGTAAAGAACCTTTATTTAAATGACCAATATATGAAAAGTACTATTAAAAATAAGGTTGAGCCGGGCTCGGTGGCTCAACCTGTAATCCCGCACCTTTGGGAGGCTGAGGTGAGTGGATTGCCTGAGCCCGTGGGTTCGAGACCCGCCTGGGCAACTTGGCGAGACCTCATCTCTACAATAAAAAAATCAAAGTGAGTCGGCCGTGGTAGCGCGCGCCTGTAGTTCCAGGCTACTTGGAAGGCTGAGGCAGAAGGATCGCCGGAGCCCAGCAAGTCAAGGCTGCAGTGGCCGGGAGCAGCCACTGCACTCCAGTCTGGGTGACAGAGTGAGGCTCCAACTCAAAACAAACAAACAAACAAACAAAAAAACAAGGTTGCCTGGAGTAATTTTTGAAAGTTATGTGGGCATTTGGGTACATGGAATAGGTTAAAGATAATTTGTTCCTGGAACAAGTATGTCATAGATATATTCATTTAATACCAAAAGTTAATAAACTGACTCTAATGGAGTATTTATTTGAAAGTTCTCATCCAAATCTTTTTCTTTTCACCCTCTGCTATTCCCAGCACTATCTGAAACTTCAATCCCAACTACTGTAGATAATTATATATGCTTGTCCTGCTTAAAAGGAGTAAATTATTTTGCATGTAATTACTCACAGAGATCTGTATGACAGGCAATTCTGCTTTATACTTTTTAAATTCAGAATGGCACTAGACAGATATGAAACCACATCTTGCTATGGTTTAAGATGTTCAACTATTTTAAACTTACTTGGTTAGATATTTCTAGTCCCCAAAAGCACAAGTTTTTCTAGAAGGACTCAAAACTGTGTACAATAAATGTTCTCTGTCTGTCTTTCTTGGCTCTGTCAATTGACAAAGTTGTTTGTTTTCCCCTGTCAACTGCACGGGGTCAGGTGGGCTGCACACATTCTGTGTAGAGAGGCATTCCGAGGGAACAAAGTCTTGTTTGCAGTCCAAACAGGCATTCTGCCGGGACGGGTCAGAAATGACATTTGCATGTGAGGAGCAATACCTGAGCAGCTGGTGGATTGGGAAAAAAAACACACCTGGACACACGTCACATGATATTGTGACAAATAAGGGTTGGATGTGGGATCCAGGCTGCTGCTGGGAAAGGAGTATTGGGTTCCGGTCCTAAGGAGCACTCACCCAGCCAGGTTGCTCTTTTTTCTTTTTCTTTCTTTCTTTTTTTTTTTTGAGACAGAGTCTTATCTGTTGCCCAGGCTGGAGTGCAGTGTCACACTCACGGGCACCCCAGCATCCACCTGCTGGGATCTGGTTATCGTTCTGCCTCAGTCTTCCAAGTAGGTGGAACTACAGGTCCACACTACTATACCTGGCTAATTTTTGATTCATTGTAGAGATGAGGTCTCGCCAAGTTGCCCAGGCTGCTCTTGAACCCACAGACTCAGGCAGTCCACTCACCTCGGCCTCCCAAAGTGCTGGGATTATAGGCTGAGCCACCGTGCCCTGCCTCTTATTTGTTTTTTAAATTGGAGTCTCACCCTGTCGCCCAGACTGGAGTGCAGTGGCACACTCCGGGCCACCGCAGCCTCGGCCCGCTGGGCTCAGGCGATCTTTCGGCCTCAGCCTTCCTAGTTGCTGGAACTACAGGCGTGACCACGCCCAGCTGATGTTTTGGTTTATTGTAGAGATGAGGTCTCACCATGTTACCCAGGCTGGTCTCAAACTTGCAGACTTAGGCAATCCTCTTGCCTCGGCCTCCCAAAGCACTGGGATTATAGGCTTGAGCCACCGCGACCGGCCTTCATTTTTTATTTATTGTAGAGATGAGGTCTTGCCAAGTTGCCCAGGCTGGTCTCGAACCCTGAGCTCAGGCAATCCTCTCGCCTCAGCCTTCCAAAGTGCTAGAATTACAGGTGTGAGCCACCGCACCAAGCTAGATTGTTCTTGTATCTGGGAGTTGAAGGTCTTGGGCTCCAGGATCTCCTCCCCATAAAAAAGAATCCCAGTCCAATCCACAGCCTAGAAGTGATGCATCTGTAGGAGTGGCTGAAGTAAGCAGCTTTCTTCTCAAACGAGCTTTCAGGCTTAACAAGATGGCATGGCCACGATGATGATGTTTCAAAGGGGACAGCAGACGTGACAAAGGAGGAAATGCTATCATCCCTGTTTGGATACACAGGGCTCTGACCTGGGCCTCTGAAGACCCAAGGCTGGCCCTCTTTGGGATACTTAAAAGCATAAATATTTAGGATAATAAAATAAGACCTATAACATTACTTAATTTCCCAACAAATAATAATTATTACTACTAATAATACACTTTAAGGCAGACCCAGGTTTTGTGGGGTCAGAAGCTTTTGCAGTTTTGAGGGTCCTCTTTAAGAAAGAGAGTACAACCAGGCTCGGTGTCTCAGCTTGTAATCCCAGCACTTTTGGAGGCTGAGGCGAGTGGATCGACCAGCCTGGGCAACTTGGCGAGACCTTGTCTCTACAATAAATAAAAAATAATTAGGTGAGCGTGGTAGCACGTGCCTGTAGTTCTGGCTACTTGGAAGGCTGAGGCAGAAGGATCACCAGAGCCCAGCAGGTTGACGCTGGGGTGGCTGTGAGAGCACCACTGCACTTCAGCCTGGGCAATGGAGTGAGACTCCAACTTAAAAAAAAAAAAAAAAGGTCTGGCTCGGTGGCTCAGTCTGTAATCCCGCGCTTTGGGAGGCCAAGGTGAGTGGATTGCCTAAGTCCACAGGTTCGAGACCTGCCTGGGCAACTTGGTGAGACCTCATCTCTACAATAAATCAAAAACTAGCCAGGCGTGGTAGCGTGCGCCTGTAGTTCCAGCTACTTGGAAGGCTGAGGCGGAAGGATCGCCGGAGCCCAGCAGGTCGAGGCTGCAGTGGCCGGGAGCGGCCACTGCACTCCAGTCTGGGCGACAGAGTGAGATTCCAACTCAAAAAAAAAAGAAAAGAATACATAATCAGGCATAGTGGCTTACACCTGTAATCCCAGAACTTTGGGAGGTTGAGGTGGGAGGATTGCTTGAGATCAGAAGTTCAAGGCCAGCCTCTGCAGCATAGTAAAATCCCCATCTCTTAAAAAAAAAAAAAACAAACTAAAATGAGTTGAGCATGGTGGTACGTGCCTGTAATCTCAGCTACTCAGCAGTCTGAGGCAGCAGGATCACTTGAGTCCAGGAGTTCGAGGCTGCAGTGAGCTATGATGGCACCACTGCACTCTAGCCTGGGTGACAGAGGGAGACCCTGTCTCCAAAAAAAGAAAGAGCTGAACACAGTGGCTCATGCCTGTAATCCCAGCACTTTGGGAGGCAGAGGCAAGAGGTCTGCCTGAGCCCAGGGTTTTGAGACCAGCCCGGGCAGCTGGGCGAGACCTCCTCTCGACAACAAACCAAAAAATTAGCCAGGCATGGTGGCACACACCTGTAGTTCCAGCTACTTGGAAGGCTGAGGCAGAAGGACTGCCTGAGCCTAGCAGGTTGAGGCTGCAGTGGCCAGGAGCGTGTCTCTGCACTCCAGTCTGGGAGACAGAGTGAGATTCTGACTCCAAAACAAAACAAAACAAAAAGACAGACAGGAAAGAAGGAAGAAAGGCAAGGAGGGAGGGAGGGAAGGAGGGAAGGAAGAGAATACATAATAAGGCAAGAAATGCAAAGACATTCTTAGGGACCCTCACAGGTCTTTGGAAGACCCTGTGCAATTGAGGGGTTTATGACTTAAGTGCCTAGCGTCATGGTGAGTCCACTTTTTTTTTTTTTTTTTTTTGAGTCGGAGTCTCACTCCATTGCCCAGGCTGGAGTGCAGGGACACACTCACAGCCACTGCAGACTCGACCTGCTGGGCTCAGGCGATCCTTCTGTCTCAGCCTTTCAAGTGACTGGAACTACAGGCACATGGCTAATTTTTTGATTCATTGTAGAGATGAGATCTTGCTAAGTTGCCCAGGCTGGTCTTGAACCTGTGGTCTCAGGCAATCCTCTCACCTTGGCCTCTCAAAGTGCTGGAATTACAGGCATGAGCCACCGCACCCGGCCATAAGTCCACTTCTTGCCATGTGCTCAATAAATACATGTTGCACAAATGATGAAAGGTGAGAGCAATATCTACCACTCCTGCATCCCAAGAACTATGCTGAGAACTTCATGTGTAGAAACTCATTGGACACTCACAATGATACTGTGAGATCAAGCCTTCTGATGGTTATTGCTGCTTGGGGGCAAGAGGTGGCTGCTCTCGGTGCTTTATAGTTTTAATAAATGTGATTCTGATAATGGCACTACATTGCGGTTTGTCTTTAGAGACAGGGATTCCCTCTTGCCCAGGCTGAGGGTGGTGGCGTGAATGCAGCTCACTGCAGCCTCAGGTTCCTGGGGTTCTGAGGGAGTGACCTTGATCTGTCTCTCACTTCCTTCCATTAGCTCAGCCCTGGGCCCAGCCTAGTGAAGGAGACACCTTCTCCCGGTGAAGCCCCTTGATGTAACTGTAAAGCAATTAAATTTTTTTTTTTGAGTTGGAATCTTACTCTGTTGCCCGGGCTGGAGTGAGCTAACACATTCCCAGCCCACTGCAACCTCAACCTGCTGGGCTCAGGCGATCCTCCACCTCAGCCTTCCAAGTAGCTGGAATTACAGGCGTGCACCACCATGCCTGGCTAATTTTTGCTTTATTGCAGAGATGAGGTTTCGCCAAGTTGCCCAGGTTGGTCTCGAACTCGTGGGCTCAGGCAATGCTCTCACCTCGGCCTCCCAAAGTCCTGGTATTATAGGCATGAGCCACTGTGCCCGGCCTCAAATATTTTTTGGTCACGACCCTTCACCACCCAAAAAAAAATCTTGCTGCAGTAATATTAAGGAACTAGGATTGAAAAACATCTATATAAAACAAAAAAACAAAACAAAGACGTGTATAAGGAGAATGGCAAGGTCATCCCTCCAGAAGTGTCCTTCTATCCTGGGGGAAGTCACTTAGCCTTAGTCGTCACAGCTTTTCCACTGTAAACTGAGTCAGGATAATGTCTCTGGGCTGGATGGATTCCATCTGTTCCTGTAGACCTCTTGTTCCACTCTCCCATCCTGCTTTGGACCACAGGAGGCTGCCTTCCAGTCCGTGGGAGCCTCAGCAGAGCACTGGAGCTCGGGGTGTTTCTTTTTCCAACCCCTCCTGGTGCGGCTGGCTGCTCCAACTTCTGAAGACAGCGCCTCTCACCACCTCCACTGCAGTCTCTCTGCATCCTCTCGCCCTAGGAGCAGTAACAACTCTCGCCTGGGACCAAGTCTGGGCCCCTGTCCCTCCCATGTGGTTTCCCACCCTCCTCAAACTTCCCAAAGAGCCAGTAGTGGTGGCTCACGCCTGTCATCACAGCACTTTGGGAAGCTGAGGTGGGAGGATTGCTTGAGCCCAGGAGTTTGAGACCAGCCTGGACAACATAGCGAGACCTTGTCTCTACAAAAAAAAAAAAAAAAGTCACTGGGCTCAGTGGCTCAGCCTGTAATCCCAGCACTTTGGGAGGCCAAGGTGAGTGGATTGCCTGAGCTCACGGGTTCAAGACCCACCCGGGCAACTCATCTCTACAATACATAAAAAAAAAATTAGCCGGGCGTGGTAGCACACACCTGTAGTTCCAACTACTTGGAAGGCTGAGGCAGAAGAATCGCCAGAGCCTAGCAAGTCGAGGCTGTGGTGGCTGGGAGCGTGCCACTGCACTCCAGTCTGGGCGACAGAGTGAGACTCCAACTCAATAAAAAAAAAAAGAAAAAAATTAGCCAGGCATGGTGACGCATGTCCGTAGTCTAGGAAGTTGAGGCTGCAGTGAACCGTGATCATGTGAATACACTCTAACCTGGGCAACAGAGCAAGATCCTGACTCAAAAAGGAAAAAAAACCTTCCCAAATAGTCTCTTTATTAAACCCTTCTCAAATCGCCCAGTCTGAGTGTATTGTCCATTCCGGCAGGGTCCCTGACTGATGCAGGTATCTTACTAACCAGGATGCTGTGAGAATTAGCGAGAAAGGAAACTTGAAAGATTGCTCTTGTTACTGACAGCTAAAGTGAGCCAGCAGGGCTTTGGGTGGAAGGAGAGTGGAAAGGAAGGGGTGTACATCTGCCATGCGTCCCTGCCCCCTACAGCCTGGATTTCCCAAGGGCACCCTCACTAAGTCCCTGAGCCAGTAGAAGTGATACACCTGTGACAGGTAAGGAACAGGATCTCCAGCAGAGGGATCCATCTTACAACTGAAACTGCTTAAAAAGATCTCACTTGAAAACCATCAGTATTAGTTATTACACACCCTGCAAGATCACAGCCCTGTGTGCTTGGATGCCAGTAAGAACTACAGTAAAAGTTTTCCTTGGAAATTTACTACATGTCATACACAAGTCTCTTAACATATCCAGTGCTCACAAATCCCAGTGAGACTTTGGTACTATTATTATTATTATTATTATTTTTGAGTTGGAGTCTCACTCTTGTCACCCAGGTTGGAGCACAGAGGCATGCTCATGGCCATCGCATCCTTGGCCTGCTGGGCTCAGGTGATCCTTCAGCTTCAGCCTGTCAAGTAGCTCAAACTACAGGCGCTTGCCACCACGTTCAGCTAATTTTTTTTTTTTTTTGAGTTGGAGTCTCACTCGGTGGCCCAGACTGG
>NW_007255950.1:88225-112085 GCF_000164805.1 Carlito syrichta | reverse complement strand
CGGGCTCAGGCAATCCACTCACCTCAGTCTCCCAAAGGCGCGGAATTACAGGCTGAGCCACCGAGCCCGGCTCGTTCAGCTAATTTTTTGATCTATGTGCTGGGACTACACGGACAATAGTACTATTAGTATGATTCCCATTTTTTAGCTAAGGGACCTGAGAGTTTAAGTAACATGCACAGGGTGAAAGAGTTAGTTAATAATGACTGTTCTAAGCCAGGCACGGAGCCTCACACCTGTAATCCCAGCACTTTGGGAGGCAGAGGCAAGAGGATTGCCTGTACCCTGGGATTCGAGAACAGCCTGAGCAACATGGCGACTCAAAAAAAAAAGTAGTGACTGTTCTGGGTACCTACTGCTGTGTAGCAGACCACCCCCAAACTTGGCACAAACCACCACCATTTTATTGTGCTCAGGAATGCCAGCATTCAGGAATTCAGACAGGGCACCATGGAGCTGGCTTTTCTTTGCTCTGTAATGTCTGGTTGTCAGCTGGGAAGACTTGAGTAGCTGGGAGCTAGAATAATCTGAAGACATTCTCATTCACATGTCTGGTACATTATGCTGTGATGACTCGACCACCGAGCTCCACAAGGACAGCTCACCAGAGTGTCTGCGCTTGGCCTCCCCATGGGGACGGGGCTTCCTCACAGCATGGAGGCCTCAGGAGAGTCAGACTTCCTAGGCGGCGGCTCAGGGCTTCAGGAATGAGTAAGGTCAACATGGCATCTTGCTCTTCCTCTTCCGGTCCTCGAGGACGGTGTGCCGATGTGGTGTTCATTTCTAGTCCTAGTTGTGTGACGCGACCGTAGACATGGTGATGTTTGAGCAGAGAAGAACAAATGTGGGCAGGTTGCTCGAGGGTCTTGACAGGTACAATCCCGAAAACCTGGCTACCTTGGAGTGCCACATGGAAACACAGACCAAGGAGAATGCCTGTGATCTGGAAGCCAACCTGGCTGTTCTGAAGCTGTACCGGTTCTACCCAGCCTTCTTTCAGACCACTGTCACTGCCCAGATCCTGCTGAAGGCCCTCACCAACCTGTCCCACACTGACTTCACTCTGTGCAAGTTCATGGTTGACCAGGTACATCAAGAAGCACGGCCGATCCGACAGATTTTGGTATCTTGGGGACCTGCTGGAGACCTGCCACTTCTAGGCCTTCTGGCAAGCCTTGGGTGAAAACATGGACCTCTTAGAAGGGATGACTGACTTTAAAGACTCTGTCCGAAAATTTATCTGCCATGTCGTGGGCATCACCTACCGGCACATTGACCACTGGCTGCTGGCAGAGATGCTTGGGTATCTGGCGGACAGCCAGCCAAAGGTGTGGATGAGGAAGTACGGCTGGTGTGCCGATGAGTTGGGGCAGATCCTCGTCTACAGCCAGGAGGAAAGCATTAAGCCCAATAATATCGTGGGGAAGATTGACTTTGACGGTGTGTCCAGCATCACGGCCTCCTCCCAGTAACTAGAGACTTCTAATAAAGATTGTTGACTTAGAAAAGAAGACCAAAAAACAAAATGGCATCTCCTTTTATGATCTAGCTTCAGAAGCCACAGAGTTTCACTTCCACCCATTGTTGGGGTGCAAGACACATGAGCGGACTTAGACCTTACATCTTCCCTCTCTCTCTCCCTCCCTCCCTCTTTCTTTCTTTCATTTTTTTTTTTTTTTTTTTTGAGCTGGCGTCTCACTTGGTCACCTAGGCTAGAGTGTGGTAGCATGCCCACAGCCACCACAGTGTCGACCTGCTAGGTTCCAGCGATCCTTCCACCTCAGCCTTCCAAGTAGCTGGAACTACAGGTGCATGTCATCACGCCCGGCAAACCCACAGGCTCAGGCAATCCACTCGTCTCATGAGGCCTCCCAAAGTGCTGGGATTACAGCCTGAACCACTGAGCCCGGCCTCTTTCTTTCTTCCTTCCTTCCTTCCTTCCTTCCTTCCTTCCTTCCTTCCTTCCTTCCTTCCTTCCTTTCTTTCTTTCTCTCTCTCTCTCTGAGTTATGGTCTTACTCTGTAGCCCAGGCTGGGGCACAATCATAGCTCACTGCAGCCTCAACCTCCAGTCCTTCCACCTCAGTCTCCCAGGTAACTGGGACTACAGGCATGCACCACCATGCCCAGCCAATTTTTCAAATTTTCATAGAGACAAGGTTTTGCTATGTTGCCCAGGCTGGTCTCAAACTCCTGGGCTCAGAGTCCTTCCGCCTTGTCCTCCCAAAATGCTGGGTTTACAGGCGTAAGCCACCATACGAGGCCCTCACATCTTGAGTGTCGCAGACTTAAGTAACTTGCCTAAAGCTGTAATGCTAACCTCCTAGCTCCAAGGGTAAGGCTGTCTCCAGTAAACACTGGCCCAGGCTATGGTAGGCTGGGCTATGATTCAGAGATTCCAAACTACTTTTCTTTCTTTATTTTTTTTTTGAATAGGAGTCTCACTCTGTCGCCCAGGCTGGAGTGCAGTGGCACACTCATGGCCACCACCACCTCAACCTGCTGGGCTCAGGCGATCCTTCTGCCTCAGCCTTCCAAGTGGTTGGAACTACAGGCGCATGCCACCACACCCAGCTGTTTATTTTATTTATTGTAGAGACGAGGTCTCGCCAAATGGCCAAGACTGGTCTTGAACCCCTGGACTCAGGCAGCCCTCTCGCTTCCACCTTCCAAAGTGCTGGGATTACAGGCCTGAGCCACTGCATCTAACTCCAAACCACTTCTCAAAAACACTTTTCCTAACGGAGTGTGTTTCCCTTGGGTTTGGAAGGCTCTTGGTCCTGTGCATGACTCACGGTAGAATGTCGCAGGATCCCCGAAGGGAAAAGCAAATAGTGTAAGATGAACATCCTGTCCCCCCTCCATAGGGCATGACCTAAGGCTAACCCCTGCCGATAAGCAGAAGGGGCTTAAGTGACAAAGGAAAAAAGGATCCAGGGAGAGGGAACGCGGTCATTGAAGACCTGGTATGAGCCTCGTGCTTTCTTCACCTCACACAATACTTTGTTTTTGTTTAAGTTGGAGTCTCACTCCCTTGCCCAGGCTGGAGTGCAGTGGCACGCATGCTCACAGCCACCCCAGCGTTGACCAGCAATCCTTCCACCTCAGCCTTCCAAGTAGCTGGAACTATAGATGGGCACTACCATGCCAGGCTAGTTTTTTAAAATTTTATTGTAGAGACGAGGTCTCGACAAGTTGCCTGGGCTGGTCTCGAACCCACGGGCTCAGGCATTCCACTCGCCTCGGCCTCCCAAAGTGCTAGGACTATAGGTTGAGCCACCGAGCCTGACCTCATACAATCCTTTCAACATGATCTCCCATGTCACATGTTCTTCTACACTCTGACATGGTCACTCCTCCATCGGGAGCCTGCATCGAATCCCATGCTCTTGAATCTAGGCTGGTCTCACCTTACTTGCAACCAAAAGAATGTGAAGAAAACTATGCCCTGGGACTTCCCAGACTAGGTCAGAAAAGGCCGCACGGCTTCTACTTGCTTCTCTCAGGATGCCTGCTTCATGATCTGCCATGTAAGACGTCCAGCTACCCTAAGACTTACTGCCTTGTGGGACAGGCAAAAACAGGTGCCCCCTCAACCATCCCAGCAGAACCCAGCCTTCCAGCCGTCTCCATCAAGGCGCCAGACATGAGGGACGCCATCTTGGTCCATCCAGGCCATCCACCCGCAAGAGGTGCAGCCCCAACTGACACCGTGAGGGTCCAGTAAATCACTCAGTCAATTCCTGCTCGAATTCCTGATCTGTGAGATGTAATAAAATGGTGGTTGTTTGAAGTCTCTACTTGTTGGGGTAGTTTGTTAAGTAGCAATAGATTACTGTATACTACGTCTTTATCTCCCATAATCCTTGGACAACCATTATCATTTCCAGATTAGGAAACTAGAGGAGAAATTACACAACTGCCTGGCACTGCCCAGCTGTTAGCTAGAGCTATAACCCAAATCTTTCTGAGCAAGCTATCCCTGCTTTCTGCTAACACATGCCACTTCTAGAGGGTAAGGGAACCTGAGTGAAAATTCTGTAGAAGGCTAAGGAGAGGCACTGTCCTCCTCACACTTTTGTCTGGGCCAGGCTAGTTCCAAGATTACTTTGTCATTTTTTATTTTTTTGAGTTGGAGTCTCACTCTGTCGCCCGGGCTGCAATGCAGTGGCATGCTCACGGCCACTGCAGCCTCAACCTGCTGGACTCAAGCGATCCTTCCGCCTCAGCCTTCCAAGTAGCTGGAACTACAGATGCACACCACCATGCCTAGCTAATTTTTGTGATTTACTGTAGAGACGAGGTCTCCCCAAGTTGCCCAGGCTAGTCTCGAACCCCCAGGTTCAGGCAATCCTCTTGTCTCAGCCTCCCAAAGTGCTGGGAGCCACCACTCCCAGCCATTCCGAGATTATTGATTATGGCCCAGCACGATGGCCGAGTTCCAGGGTGCCATAACGTCCTAGGTCACCATGTGGGTCTCAGGGCAGTATTGTGCCCTTGGACTCATCCTTGAACCCTACGTGGGTCCCAGGCTGGCAGTGCAGCCCCGGTGCAACTGCAACATCATCTGATTATGCAGTCACCTCCTCACTGGTCTCCCTGCTTCCTGTCCCCTTGCAATTCGCCACTGCCAGGAAGCCTTCCCTGATGCACCCCAGATGCACAGCACACACTCCCTTTACTCTTTTCTCCTTACTGAGCTGATCTATCCTCAATTATGATTTATTTTCTGTTTCCCCCTCTGATATAGGGGGAATTTTGTGGTATTTTTTTTAGTTGGAGTCTCACTCTGTCGCCCCGACTGGAGTTCCATGGCACACTCATGGCCATCCCAGCATCGGCCTGCTGGGCTCAGGTGATCCTTCTGCCTCAGTCTTCCAAGTAGCTGGAACTATAGGCGTGCACTACCACACCCAGCTCATTTTTGATTTATTGTAGAGATAAGGTCTCGCCAAGTTGTCCGGGCTGGTCTCGAACAGGCAATCCACTTGCCTTGGCCTCCCAAAGTGCTGGGATGACAGACTGAGCAACTGAGCCTGGCCTGCTCCCCGCCCCCCGTCCCCCACTACTTTATTCTCAGCACCCAGCAGAGTATTTAGGGTATAATAGGCACAGGATAGTTATCAAATGTCTCTGAATGAATTGAATCACAGACTCCCTTGGAAATCTGATGACAACAAGGTCCTGTTCAGATAAATGCTTGAACATGTGCCATTTTGCAGACAATTTAGGGGGGTTCCCAGGTTTTTAGTAGCCATGTGGGTTAGGAACTTCTACCTTAGAGCGCAAGCAAGATGCCTAGCTCAAGTCAGACTTTAATAAGAGTCGAGTCGCTGGTTACAGCCGCCCAACCAACATTTTTTTACTTTTTTCCGGTCCGAGTCTCTGCTGCTCCGGCTGGAGTGCAGTGGAATGACCATAGTTGCCCTCAGCCTCAACCTCCTGGGTTCAAATGATCCTCCTGCCTCAGCTTCCCTCATAGTAGCTAGGACTACAGTCACGTGCCACCACGCACAACTAATTTTTTGACTTTTCTACTTTTGGTAGCGATGTGGTCTCATTATGTTGCCCAGGCTGTGCCTCAACCCATTTTAGGAAATGGGATTCTTTTCCAAAAGAAGAAAAAGCAGGGAATGGAGGAGATTGAGAGGTGACATTGAAAAGCCCAGGACTGGGGTGATGATCGACATTCAGAGGAGAGCACAGACCCTTTCCTGTGAGGCTAACTTGGAGGATAATAAAGCAAGTGGGCTCCCCTCCCCCAAGGCCTCCTTGCCATAAAAGGACGATTGTTCCACAGTAGCCTTCAATTATTTCCCTCTGATGCTATCTGGCGAAAGAAAACCTGAGCCTGCCTGATGGGCTCTGGGGTGCTTTTCAGTGTAGCTGCTCACAGCAGGGACAAAGCATAAATTGAGCAGCCCAGAAGGCTGAGACCTTCAGCAAAAAGGAAAACGTCCCCAGACTGAGACATCAATTTGATAACAAGTGGCATTCTGCACCGTGGACACCAAGGTGAGCGTCAGGAAGCTTAATATGTATTTTCTTCTTCCCTTGCCTTCAAAAAGCGGCCTGGGAAACTAAGTCCAGGCTGACACCTAGGGGTGTGGTTCTGGAGAGAGAAAGGGTAGAGAGCTAGGCATAAGGTTTCCCCGCGAATTCTTGTTGAGATTCAAGTGGAATCCCTAGGACCATATTTTTTGCCTGGAGCTACTTATCTCAATCCCAAATCAAAAAGCACAGTAGCATAACTGCTTTCTTGGAATGTGCTGGATTTTCGGCCCTAGTCATGGAGTGGAGAGTGTGGGAAGGGAAGACTCTTAAGGCAATGGTTCTCAAATTTTGCTGCCTGTTACAGTCACCCAGGAAGCCCTTAAAAGCATCATACTAATTCCAGCTACTTGGAAGGCTAAGGCGGAAGGACCGCCTGAGCCCAGCAGGTTGAGGTCGCCGTGGCCGTGAGTGTGCCACTGCACTCCAGCCTGGGTGACAAGAGTGAGACTCCGACTCAAAACAAACAAACAAAACAAAACAAAACAAAGACTGAGGCAGGTCCCACCTTCAGGGCTTGACTTCTGATTTAATTGGTCTGAAGTACAGTTTGTGTATTGAGTGGAGTCTCACTCTGCTGCCCAGGTTGGAGTGCAGTGGCATGCATGCTCACGGCCACCACAGCCCCAACTTGCTGGGCTCAGGGCAATCCTTCCGCCTCAGCCTTCCAAGTAGCTGGAACTACAGGCACACGCCACCATGCCTGGCTTATTTTTTGATTTATTGTAGAGACAAGGTCTCACTAAGTTGCCCAGGCTGGTCTCGAACTCCTGGACTCAGGCAATTCTCTCACCTCGGCCTCCCAAAGTGCTAGGATTACAGGCTTGAGCCACCGCACCCTGCCCTGCCTCAGTATTTTAAGAAACTCCCAAGGTGACTCTAACTTGCAGCCAAGTTTGAGAAGGAGGATCTGAAGACAAGGCTTCTCAAATTCTGTGCACATCAAGCACTGCGGGTCCTGTTAAAAATGTAGATTCTAGACCAGGTGCGGTGGCTCACACCTATAATCTCAGCACTTTGGGAGGCCAAGGCAAGAGATGGCTTGAGCCCAGGAGTCTGAGACCAGACAACATAGTAAGACCTTGTCTCTACAAAAAAGATTTAAAAAATTACCCAGGTGTGTTGGCATGCACCTGTAGTCCCAGTTACTCGGGAGGCTGAGGAAGAAAGATTGCCTGAGCCCAGGAGGTCGTGGCTGCAGTGGGCTGTGATCGTGCCACTGCCCTCCAGCCTGGGTGACAGAGTGAGACCCCGTCCCCTCCCCCCAAAAAAAGGCAGATTCTAATTCAGTAGGCCAGGTGTGGGACCTATGGCTCTGTATTTCGAATAAGCGAATAAGCTCTCAGCTCTTTAACCTCCTTAGGGAACAGAGCCACTGACAAGTCACAGCAAAGCAAACAGCCCTTCAGAACACACAGCTCAAAGCCGAAAACCTCTCTGCAAGGATTCCTCTGTGCTGTTAAAGCCCATCACAAACGTCTTGGCATATCCTACAAATCATCCCCTGGGCGATTCTTACAAAACACCAAGAGATCTTATCTCTCTGGGGTGGGGCTTGAACTTTGGTAGCTTTTTAAGATCCCCAGGGGATGCTAATGTGGGTTGAGGACCCCTGTCCTCTTTTCACAGCCTCCCAGCTTCTCATGCCCAAAGCCTGAAAAGCTGAGGCTGAGATGACAGCATTTGCAGTTGAGAAAGAGTTGAACAACTGCAAAGCAGCTGAGAAAGAGGCTGGGGTTCTTTTTTCTTTCTTTCTTTCTTTTTTTTTCAAGATAGCAGGATTTATTGAGAGGACAGAAAAGCTCCCACAGTGAGAGGGGACCCGAGAGGGTTGCCCGCGGCTTAAGAGTAATGTGGTGGCCAGGCTCGGTGGCTCAGCCTGTAATCCCGCGCCTTTGGGAGGCTGAGGTGAGCGGATTGCCTGAGCCCGCGGGTTCGAGACCCACCTGGGCAGCGAGACCTCATCTCTACAATAAATCAAAAAGTCAGCCGGGGGTGGTAGCGCATGCCTGTAATTCCGGCTACTTGGAAGGCTGAGCGTCAGGGGTCACTGATCCGGTTAGCATCAGAAGGTCTACCAGAATGCAGAGCCTGAAAAACATCTCAAACGCCCCATCTTAGGTTTATGTTATCCACAGGATCCATTGGGGAAGTTACAAATCGTGTGAACAATGGATGGGAGAGGAAGAATTCTTAGTGATCAAAGCTACTCATGCCCTTTGGTGAATAAACCTTCTGGATACCATCAAGGAAGTAGACATGTCCAAGGCCCCTTGTTTCTGCAGGAGAAAAACATGTTGGTTGGTTAATTTTGCAGGCAACCCCAGGGGCTAGCGCTCAGAGAATATCGTGATTTAGTTATGCTTATACACTAACAGAATTCGGACCCCCATCCCAATTCTAACTTTGTGGCCTTTTATTACTTAATTTTTTTTTGAGTCGTAGTCTTACTTTTGTCACCCAGGCTGGAGTACAGTTGCACGGTCACGCCTGCAGCCTCGACCTGCTGGGCTCAGGTGATCCTTCCACCTCAGCCTTCCAAATAGCTGGAACTACAGATGCATGCCACCACGCCTGGCTAGTTTTGGTGATTTATTGTAGAGACGAGGTCTCACCAAGTTCCCCAGACTGGTGTGGAAGCCCTGGGCTCAGACAATCCTCTCACCTTGGCCTCCCAAAGTGATGGGATTACAGACTGAGCCATAGTACCCGGCCTTTATTAATTTTTTATAGGTGGTTTCACTAAGTCATCTGGCTCCTGCAGTTTCTGTGAGAACAGCTTTTCCCCCAAATCCACCAGGTTGCAGCACACTGACCATTGCTGACTGGATGACGGGACAGGCAATGGGCTTAATTAAACTGCAAAGTCGGGTCCCTTCTCTGGGAAATTGAGTGTGAGATGCAGATTCTCACTTAGTCTGGCTATCCTTGTTACCTCTTATGTGGTAGGGAACTGTGGGCCACCATTCCTCCCCCAGATAGACCAGGAGCAGAGAAAGCAGGTCTCCTGGGGGAAACCAGAGAAGCAGCCCAGCAGTACCTGAAACTTGGCGGGGGGGGCGGGGGGAGGGCATCTCCAGGTCTCCCACCTTGAACTTGCACGTGGCAGAGGTAACCACCATCTCTGTCTCTAGAACGGGATCAACTTCCAGGGTGGGGGACTTCCTGCCACTGATCCCTGAATCCTGGAAGGTCTAATGTGACCAGCAAACACGGAAGAGTCAAACTTTCCAGGAGAGATCTTCAAAAGTCAACTTAAACACAGCACGTCTGTGTCATCAGCAACAGACCCCTGTTCTAGCCTCTTCCTTCATGAAAAATGAGAAGATATTTTGCAAGTTTCTAGAATAAGGACTTTCAGGGTCTCAAACTGGGCCGTGTGTAGAGAAATGATCAAGCTTGAACTTCTGCATCTGTGACTTCTAAATTGCAACCCTCTGTTGACTTTGGGGGTATACTTGTTTGTCTTGCCTGTTTTCACACCTACAAAATGGAACTAAGAGGGCCAATCTGACCAGATCACTTGGAAGAGTAACTAGTAAAAGGGTGACGAAGCCGGGCTCGGTGGCTCAGCCTGTAATCCCGCGCCTTTGGGAGGCTGAGGTGAGTGGATTGCCTGAGCCCGCGGGTTCGAGACCCGCCTGGGCAGTGAGACCTCATCTCTACAATAAATCAAAAAATCAGCCAGGCATGGTAGCGCGCGCCTGTAATTCTGGCTACTCAGAAGGCTGAGGCGGAAGGATCGCCGGAGCCCAGCAGGTCGAGTCTGCGGGGGCCGGGAGTGGCCACTGCACTCTAGTCTGGGCGACAGAGTGAGACTCCAACTCAAAAACAAAACAAAACAAAACAAAAAAAGGGTGACAAATCACAACACGGATGTTATGGAAATGCCTCTTGGGAATGAGTCACCACCTGCAGGAGGCACTGCTTCAGGGTAGTAAGAAAGAGGCCTTTGGCGAAGATGTGTTGAAATCCCAGCCTGTCCAACCATCCAGTTATGCGATCGGAGGCAAATGACCACTCTGGGCCTCAGAGTCCCCGTTGCAGACACTGGCTAACAATGGCTACTTGGCAGAGCTTCTGTGGGAACTGAATGAGCTAATCTGGAAAGCCACCGGATATAGAGCAGGTGCTTCTTCCCTCCGTGGCCTCTCTCTTTACATAGGGTAGATTAGTTAGGATACATTCCTTGTTGCAGGATGGCTGTAACAAAGACTATCCTTCCTCCCCAAACAACAGAGACTAGAATCAGATAAAGGTTTCTTTCTTTTAGCGATCTGAGCCAAAGCAATGCAGGAATTCAGGCCGATAGGACAGCTCTGCTGCCTTGGGCACCCAGGGTCTTGCTCTGTCACATAGGCTGGCTGCAGTGATGCAATTACCAATCCTAGCTTACCACAACCTCAAACACCTAGGCTCAAGCAAAGTTCCCGTCCCGGCCTCCCAAGTAGCTGGGACTACAGGTACATGCCACCATGCCCAGCTAATTTTTTAATTATGGTTTTTGTTTGTTTTTGAGTTGGAGTCTCACTCTGTCACCCAGACTGGAGTGCAGTGGCCGCTCCCGGCCACCGCAGCCTCGACCTGCTGGGCTCTGGCTATCCTTCCTCCTCAGCCTTCCAAGTAGCTGGAACTACAGGCACACGCCACCATGCCCAGCTAATTTTTGGATTTATGGTAGAGACGAGATCTTGCCAAGTTGCCCAGGCTGGTCTCGAACCCACGGGCTCAGGTAATCCACTCACCTTGGCCTCCCAAAGTGCTGGGATTACAGGCGTGAGCCACCCCGCCCGGCCTGTTTGTTGTTTAAGAGCTAGGGTCTCACTATGTTGCCCAGGCTAAGAACTTCTTGCCTCAAGTGACCCCCCCCCTTGCCTTTAGCTCTCAAAACATTGGGATTACAGGCATGAGCCACCATACCCGGCCGTGTACAAGCTCTTTCTATCTGATGTCTTGCCATCCTCTATATAGGGCTTCCATACTATAGTTTAAAGATCCCAGCTCTACCACTTACTATCTGTGTGGCCTTGGTCAAGTCACCTAATGTCTCTGTGCCCCTGTTTTCTAAAAGCTCATGAAATTATTGTGGCAATTACATGGGTTGGTACATCTAAAGCACTTAGGATAGTCACCTGGCACATATAATGATAATAATAATAATTCATGTAAGAATAATTGTAGTTATACACATAATAATTATTATTTTTATTTGTTTAGCCACCTGATCACACCTAACTGTGAGGGAGGCTGGGAAATGTCTTTAACCAGGAAGTAGTGTGTCCAGCTTCCAGCTAAAACTTTAGAATTTATCCTTGAAGGAGGGGAGTGTGAACATTAGCTGACAACCAGAGTTTCTGCTGGGTACAAGTGGTTAAAATAACTGAAAAGAGGCCGGGCTCGGTGGCTTAGCCTGTAATCCCAGCATTTTGAGAGGCCAAGGCGAGAAGACTGCCTGAGCCCGCGGGTTCAAGACCAACCTGGGCAACTTGACGAGACCTCGTCTCTACAATAAATTTTAAAAATTAGCTGGGCGTGGTAGTGCACACCTGTAGTTCCGGCTGCTTGGGAGGCTGAGGCAGAAGGATGGCCAGAGCCCAGCTGGTCGACGCTGGAGTGACCGTGAGTATGTCACTGTCCTCAAGCCCGGGCAACGGAGTGAGACTCTAACTCAAAATAAATAAATAGATAAATAAAAAATAACTGAAAAGAGGGCCAGGTGTGGTGGCTCACACCTGTGATCCTAAATCTTTGGGAGGCAGAGGAGGGAAAATCGTTTGAGCACAGGAGTTTGAGATCAGCCTGGGCAACATCAAGACCTCATCTCTACAATAAATAAAACAGGCCAGGCATGGTGGTGCGCACCTGAAGTCCCAAATACCTGAGAGGCTGAGATGGAAGGATCGCATCACCACCCCTTTGTGGGATGAAGTGAAGGCTCACCATTCCTGGGGGGAGAGAGAAGAAGAAGATGGGCAACACCATGGGAGGCTGGTTAGGAGGCCTCCCAGCGTCTGGTTTTATGAGAAGTCTCACTTCTTTCCACCCCATTCTCTCCCTGGGTCTTGTTGAACATGCACCATCTGCTAGGCCCTAGGTGGGTGCCCATGGCGAGTTCCGTTGTGTGGCAGTGTCATCGTCCTCATAAGCGTGTGATGCGTTGAAAGGGGCTCCCAGGCAGCGCCAGGATCCCCCACTGTGGCGAGTGTAGATCCCAGGAAGACACCCCGCTCCTCCCCCACCAGGCTCCATTCTCCAAGCGGGAGTGCCTTGGTTGGGAGTTCTAACTGGCTTTTCTGGTTACAGATTCACCAGGTCAAGGGAGGGAAGGCACAGTCCGTCATCCAGTAACAAACCTCATTGCTAATATCGTTCCAGCTCCGGCCTCCGAGGTCTAGCTCCCTGGGCCCAAAGTCTCTCTCCCAGCCCCTAGAGCAAGCACGTGCTGGAACCAAAGGAACCTTCCAGCACAGCGGATTTGAACCTGGGAACTGAAAACAAAGGAGGGGGTGATTCTTGGCATTTCAAAACAGGCAATGGAATTTCTAGAACAACCCTGTCATACATCTTACCTTTTATTTGCCAGCAACCCTTCAAGAATGCATACTGAAATAAAACTTTTGGTACAAATTTGGTGTTTCGTTGACGTTTCTTGGTGAGGACCCTTTATTATTTATTTAATTATTCATTCGTTCGTTTCTTTGGGTCGGAGCCTCACTCCATCGTCCAGGCTGAAGTGCAGTGGCACGATCCCTGTTCATTGCAGCCTCAACCTGCTGGGCTCAGGTGATCCTCCTACTCAGCCTCCCAAGTAGTTGGGACTACAGGCTCACGCCACTATGCCCAGCTAATTGTTTTACTTTTTGTAGAGATGAGGACTGGCTATGTTGCCCAGGCTGGTCTCAAACTCCTGGGCTCAAGCCAGCCTCTTGCCTCAGTCTCCCAAATTGCTGGGATTACAGGTGTGAGTCGGTGATGCTCTTTAGATATAGACCCTAGCCCCCATTCAATTTCCCAGCACCACCAACTTGCCTCAGTCAAATAGCTTATTATCTATAAACAAACACTTAAATGGTCATTCCATCCTTTGGCTCAATAGAATCCTCCAATGAGTTATTTCTAAAGCAAAAGTACTCGGTGAGCAAATAACCACTCCCCAAATGGCTTACTCAGTGTTTTTCTTTTCTTTTTTGAGTTGGAGTCTCACTCTGTCACCCAGGCTGTAGTGCAATGGTACACTCATGGCCACCCCAGAGTTGACCTGCTGGGCTCTGGCGATCTTTCCACCTCAGCCTTCCAGGCCCAGTTAATTTCTTTTTATTTATTATAGAGACAAGGTCTCACCAAGTTGCCCAGGCTGGTCTCGAACCCGTGGGCTTAGGCAATCCACTCACCTGGGCCGCCCAAAGTGCTGAGATTACAGACTGAGCCACTGAGCCTGGCCGCTTCGTCTTTTTCTTTTGAAAAGTCTTCTGATGAGACAGGTTATGGGTATAATTACTCTATGTTTCAACTCAGCTGTCTAGTTTTTTTGTTTGTTTTGTTTTGTTTGAGTTGGAGTCTCACTCTTGTTGCTCAGGTTGGAGTGCAGTGGCACTTACGGCCACCCCAGCGTCGACCTGCTGGGCTCAGGTGATCCTTCCGCCTCAGCCTTCCAAGTTGCTGGAACTACACATGCACGCCACCACGTCCGGCTAGTTTTTGTGATTTATTGTAGAGACGAGGTCTCACCAAGTTGCCCAGGCTGGTCTCAAATCCCCGAGCTCAGGCAACTCTCTCGCCTCGGCCTCCCAAAGTGCTGGGATTACAGGCTGGGCCACCGCTCCGGGACTTTTGTTTTTTTGAGTCGGAGTCTCACTCTGTCACTCAGGCTGGAATGCAGTGGCAGGATTATGGCCACTGCAGCCTCCACCTGCTGGACTGAGGTGATCCTCCTGTCTCAGCCTTCCAAGCAGCTGAGACCACAGGCCCGTGACATCATTCCCGGCTAATTTTTTTATTTATCGTAGAGACGAGGTCTCGCTATGTTGCCCAGGTTGGTCTTGAACTCCTGGCAATCCTCTCACCTCCACCTCCCAAAGTGCTGGGATGACAGGCATGAGCCACCATGCCCGGCTCTGTCCAGTGTCTTGACGCACTTCTGATTTCATTTTGGAAGTATCCTGGCAGTTCTTCATGTGTGCCAGCCTTGGAAGGACAGGTCCTTGCTCCTCCAGCACCTTGAGCAGGTGAATTTGCACGTGGGCACCTAGTTAACGCTGAGGAATGACAGAAACTGGCATTAAGACCTTCAAATTCACTGAAGTCCTTTTAAAGGGGCCTTGAATTTTTGTCAGTCCTTCAATAAAGCCCAGAGGTTTTTGTCATTGGAATTGCGACAAGGTGCTATTAACAAGCACAAGGAGACCAGGCACCGTGGCTCATGCTTGTAATCCCAGCACTTTGGGAGGCCAAGGCAGGAGGATTGCTTGAGCCCAGGAGTTCAAGACCAACCTGGGCAACATAGCAAGATTTCGTTTCTACCACAAATCAAAAAATTAGTCAAGTATGGTGGTGCACGCCTGCAGTCCCAGTTACTTGGGAGGCTGAGGTGGAAAGATCACCTGAGTGCAGAAGGTCGAGGCTACAGTGAGCTGTGATTGTGCTACCATACTCCAGCCTGGACAGCAGAGTGAGGCCCTAACAACAACAAAAAAAATTAGCCAGGTGTGGTGGTGTGTCCCCAGTTACTCAGGAGGCTGACAGGAGGATCACTCGAGGCCAGGCTGACCTTACTACCCTCTCCCTATGTGGGGGCGCACCTGTGGCCTGGCATGGGAAGAGGGAAGTGTGCTCCAGCCTGGGTGACAGAGTGAGACCCTGTGTTTGAAAAAAAAAAGGCTACATCTTCTCAGAATCTCTCCTTTTCTTTTATTTTAATTGTTTTGAGTTGGGAGTCTCTTCTGATGCCCAGGCTGGGGTGCAGTGGCATACTTGTGGCTCACATCCTCAACCTTTAGGGCGCAGACGATCCTCCCAGCTCAACCTCTCGAGTAGCTGGGATACCAGGCATACACCACCATGCCCGGCTAATTTTTTTGATTTTTTTTGTAGAGATGAAGTCTCGCTATGTTGCCTCAGCTAGTCTGGAACTCCTGGGCTCAGGCAGTCCTCCTGCCTCGGCCTCCCTATGTGCGGATTACAGGCATGAGCCACCATGCCCTGCCAGAATCCCTCCTTTTAAATAAGTTGATTCTTGGCCTGGCGCGGTGGCTCACGCCTGAAATCCCAGCACTTTGGGAGGCCGAGGCGAGAGGATTGCCTGAATTCAGGGGTTCAAGACCAGCCTGGGCAACTTGGCGAGACCTCGTCTCTACAATAAACCAAAGAATTAGCCAGGTGTGGTGGCGCTTGCCTGTGGTTCCAGTCACCTGGAAGGCTGAGATGGAAGGATCACTTGAGAACAGCAGGTCAGTGAGCACCACTTGAGCCCACTGGTGGCCGTGAGCGTGCCACTGCACTCCAGCCTGGGCAACTGAGTGAGACTCTGACTCAAATAAATAAATACATAAGTTGATTCTTAACATCCTTCCATATTCTCCCAATCTTAACTTTCCTTGACTTCAGAAAACCCTACCCTGCCTCCAGCATGATCTGTTTCATTTTTATTCAGCACTCTTAAATACTCTTCTAGCTACTCTGCTCTTAATCACCCTCCCGACCTAAACTTTGCATCCTCTGAGGCCTCTGGAGGGCCTTGCAGGGGGGCAGGGTTGGGGGGGGGAGTCTTCTTCTCTGCCTGAATCAGAGGGTGTTAACTGGTGGCGCTCACATGGGTTTGTTTGGCCCCTCCAAAGCTGCATACTGAATTTTAAAATAAAGGATGCTCATTGCTAATATTTAAAAGTTGGGATTTCAGGCAACACGAGGCCCAAATTCTTCCACGACAATAATCATGTGGAGCGGAACCCAAGAAGGTCCCTGTAGGATATCCATACTCCTGTTCGCCACAGACTGTTGGGAGCCATTTTAAAAATAGCAATCATCTCATATAAGCCTTCTTCTTTGTCCTCCGAAAAGCCCGTGCGCGCCAAACCACAACACCCCTCCCACCTCCTCTCCTCATACCACCCACTACTCTTCCTCCTACCATAAGCCGCCACACGCCCTATTTCAGCCCGCCCCTCTTTGCTATGTATATAAGCAATCGCCTAACAATAAAATTTGGAGGCTTGATCAGAACACTGTCTTGCCTCCATTCTGCGTGTCTCCTGTCTCTTTCTGTCTCTTGGTCTCTCTCTCTCTCTTTTCACCAGCAGCAGGTAGTCCTCCTCGTGCCCACGTTTTACTTGTCCCGCTGGTCGGGACAACAGACCCCAACACTTCCTGGTTCTGCCCCAACTGAGTTCAAATGTTGGGGGCTGATTTCATGGCATTCCCAGATTCTCCAAACTTTGCTTTTCTCATGGGAAGAGGGAAGTGAAATATTTCTTGTCCCTGTGTCCAAGCTGAAGCAGAAAAATGAGAGTGAGACTCAGGAGGTCATATATTTCAGAAAAAATGAAGAGAATATATTTTTGTGTGTAAGCGAAGAACTTTCCACGAAGTTAATATTTAAACTCCAAAGAGTCTGGTTCATTAGAATATGATTGAAGAGGCTAGTCTGAAACCAGTATTTCCTTATCTGCCTAGCCCTGTGCTCATTTGGACTTATGACCACTGGTCAAAAAACAATTTTTTTTTTAGTTGGAGTTTCACTCTGTCCCCCAGGCTGGAGTGCAATGGCATACTCATGGCTATTGCAGCTTCGACCAAGTAGCTACCAAGTAGCTGGAACCACAGGCATGTGCCATCACACCTGGCTAATTTTTTGATGTATTGTAGAGACGAGGTCTCACCAAGTTGCCCAGGCTGGTCTGGAACTCAGGCAATCCTCTCGCCTCTGCCTCCCCAAATGCTGGAATTACAGGCATGAGCCATTGCACCTAGCCTCTCTAATCAAATGGATAGAACCTCTTGGAATCCAACAAACCCCAGAACCAGTTTATTAGTGAATGAATTTAGGTCCCATCTCTGCCTGTTTTTAAATTGAAGACAGATTAGACTGACTGAGAGCTTTTGGAACTAGAGTGAGAAGAACACACTCATCCAAGCTCCTGGTTTCTTTCCTTACAAGACAAATATTAATAGCAAGATGAAGAGGAACAGGAAGTTCTAAGATAAACCACAGACTCCAATGTGCTTGGAGAATGTGAACCACTGTTGGGATTAGAGACCTTATTTATTTTTATTTTTTTGAGTCAGGGTCTTGCTCTGTCAACCAGGCTGGAGTGCAGTAGCATGGTCATGGCTAACCACAGCCTCGGCTTCCTGGGCCCAGGCTCTCCTTCTGCCTCAGCCTCCTGAGTAGCTGAAACTATAGGCATGCACCACCACGCTCAGCTAACTTTTTTATTTTTTGTAGAGACAAGGTCTCACTATTATTGCCCAGGCTGGTCCTCAAACTTCTGGGCTCAAGTGATCCTCCTGCCTCAATCTCCCAAAGTGCTAGGATTACAGGCTTGAGACATCATGCCTGGATGAGAATTCTATTTTTAGTCAACCATAAGTATTTATTTTTATTTTCTTAATGTTTCTTTATGAAATCATTTCAGACTTACAAAATGTTGCAAAAATAGTAAAAATATTAGCTATACATTTTTACCCAGATTCCCTAAATGTTAACCTCTTACTTGAGTACAAGCATCAAAACCATAACATTAACATTAATACAACGCTGTTATCTTGCCTGGCGTGGTGCCTCACATCCACAATCCCAGCACTCTGGGAGGCCGAGGTGAGAGGATTGCTTGAGCCCACGGGTTCGAGACCAGCCTGGGCAAATTGGCAAGACCTCATCTCTACAATAAATCAAAAAATTAAGCCGGGCTCAGTGGCTCAGCCTGTAATCCTGCGCCTTTGGGAGGCTGAGGTGAGTGGACTGCCTGAGCCCGCGGGTTCGAGACCCACCTGGGCAACTTGGCGAGACCTCATCTCTACAATAAATCAAAAAAATCAGCCAAGCGTGGTAGCGTATGCCTGTAATTTCGGCTACTCGAAAGGCTGAGTCGGAAGGATCGCCGGAGCCCAGCAGGTCGAGGCTGCGGTGGCCGGGAGCAGCCATTGCACTCTAGTCTGGGTGACAGAGTGAGACTCCAACTCAAAAAAAAAAAAAATTATCCAGGCGTGGTGGTGCGTGCCTGTAGTTCCAGCTACTTGGAAGGCTGAGGCAGAAGGATCACCTGAGCCCAGCATGGGGAGGCTGTGGTGGCCATGATTGTGCCACTGCACTCCAGCCTAAACAACAGAGTAAGACTCTGACTTCAAAAAAAACCAAAACACCAAAAAAACAATGCTGTTATCTGATCTGCAAAATTGACTCTGATTTTTACCAATTGTCCCACTATTGTTATTTTTCTGGCCCTAATCCAGGATTTCACATTGCTTTTGGCTGCCAGATCTCCTTAGTCTATTTTAATTTGGAACAGTTCTTCAGTGTTTCTTTTTCTCTTGAACTTGACACTGAATAAAAAATGTCCCTCAGTTTTGGTCTGTCTGCTCTTGCCTCATGATTAAACTCTGGTTATGCATTTTGGTCAGAATAACACAGCAGTAGTGTTGTATCCTTCTCAGTGCGTCGTGTCAGGAGGTACATGATGTGTGGTGATGTTAACTTTGATGTTTGGTGTCGTCCCAAAGGTTTCTACACTGTCAAGTTATGAATTTCAAAGAGAAAATAGCATTTTCTGGGGAGAGACCTTGAGATTATGTAAATATCCTTTTTCTCACCATACTTTCACCCACTAATTTTAACATCATTGATGATTCTTGCCTGAAACAACCATAATCAATTTTTTTTTTGCATTGGAGTCTCACTCTGTGCCCAGGCTGGAGTGCAGTGGTACACTCATGGCCACTGCAGCACCGACCTGCTGGTCTCAGGTGATCCTTCTGGCCTTCCAGGTAGTTGGGAGCACAGGCAAGCGCCACCACGCCTGGATAACTTTTTGATTTATTGTGGAGATGAGGTCTTGCTAAATTGCCCAGGCTGGTCTTAAACCCCTGGGCTCAGGCAATCCTCTGTCTTTGGCCTCCCAAAGTGCTGGGATTACAGCCATGAACCACAGTGCCCGGCCTCCATAATCAATTTTAAACTAGAATAACAGTGAATACCAGGGACAGTGACTCACAACTATAATCCCAGCACATTAGGAGGCTGAGGTGAGAGGACTGCTTGAACCCAGGAGTTCAAGACCAACCTGGGCATCATAGCGAGACCCTGTTTTTACAAAAAAATAGCCAGACATGGTGGTGCATACCTGTTGTCCCAGGCACTTGGGAGGCTGAGGTGGAAAGATCATCTGAGCTCAAAAGTCTAAGGCTGCAATGAGCCATGATTATGCCACTGCACACTAGCCTGGGTGGCAGACTCAACTAAAAAAAAAAAAAGTAACAGTGAAGAGAAACATGGTTGGTAGATCAACCTATGAACAGCACCTTATGAATGAGAATGTCCCTCACATAGCAGATGGAAGGCATAAGTTGTCTCTTTATTTCTTTAAGTTACTGATAAGTCCTGGGTCTCCACTGAATGATCCCAAGGACCCTTGAGCGTACTTTGCCTCCAAAGTTTTGCTCGTTGGGTAATATGGCCTTGTGGCAACCATTTTTCAGACTCTGCATCAACCTCCAACCCATGCAGGCAGATCTTAGGCTCCTCTGTACCTCATAAGACTCATCATCTTGGCATGTGTTGAGTCACCTGGGCTATGCCTGTAGACCGGGTGACATCCCACTTATTCACTAATGTTTCCATTTTTACAAATCAGATACTTTCCACAAGTCTCAGCTTGAAGCTCTGTTCTGCGGGAGGTGTTTTTGTTTTGTTTGTTTGTTTTAGAAGCAAGGTCTCACTTTGTCACTCAGGCTGGAGTGTCATCACAGCTCATTGCAGCCTCCACCTTCTGGGCTCGACCAATCCTCCCGCCTCAGTCAGCCAGTGTGTTGGGATTACAGGTGTGGGCCACCATGCCTGGCCTGCATGAAGTCTTCATGAGAGGCTGAGGCAGAAGGATCACCTGAGTTCAGGAGTTTGAGGCTCCCATGAGCTGTGATAGTGTCACTGCATTCCAGCCTGGGTGACAGAGTGAGACTCTGACTCAAATAAATAAATAAATAAATAAATAAATAAAAAGGTCATTGGCCAAGACCAGTGGCTCACATCTGTAGTCCTAGCGCTTTGGGAGGCTGAGGCAGGAATACCCCTTGAGGCCAGGAGTTCGAGACCAGCCTGGACAACATAGTGAGACCTCATCTCTACAAAAATAAAAAAAAAAATTAGTTGAGCATGGTGGCACAAACCTGTCGTCCCAGTTACTTGGGAAGCTGAGGCAGGAGGATCGATTGAGTCAGGAGTTCCAGGCTACAGAGAGCCATGATCACGTCACTGCCCTCCAGCCCGGGCGATAGAGACCCCGTCGCTCAATATAGGGGAGGCAGGTCATGAAGAATGCAGACTTTGAGCTGTGACTGGAGGCTGAAGGCTCTCTAGGCTGAGAGAAAACTTGGTTGTGGAAATAAAGGGTCCAGGCTGGTCTGGAACTCCTGGGCTCCCGCCTCGGCCTTTCAAAGTGCTGGGATTCCAGCTGTGAGCCAGCGTTTTCAGCCTAGACTTCCTTTCTGTCTCCTGCATTCCCTACATGTCATGTATGAGGCCTAAGAACTTACAGCCACTTTGTGGGAGTCTCTTATTTCCCCAACTCCATCAGCAGTCATGCCTACAGAGACATTTGAAAAACGTATTTGGGGCTGAAATGGAATGCATTCAAGAGTGACTGGAGAGACTGGATGAGATAGGTTGAACCACCTTATAGAGGTCCTTACACTGTGCACAGTGGTACCTCAGCCTGGGGTTTCAGGACAATAGTTCTTTCAGGAAGATGGAGGACGGACTGCATAAGGGTGCTATTGGAGAAATGGGCACCCATCAGCAGGGTTCCAGGCAGGAGATGAGCACCCGAATTTAGGCGGCAGGTGGAAAGGGCAGTCAGTTTGCAAGCATCAGCGTACAATTGTTTCTCTGCAATTCTGAAAACCCAAAAGCCGAAAACCAAAAGTTTCTAATTAAGTTTTCAGACAACATATTTGATAGAAAAACTTAAACTGATGTGAAGCTACTTATTGTCTTTATCTCAGTAAGTAGATTAAAAGAGGGCCACAGGTTCTTTGCTGTTCTTCCCATGCAGAAGTGGTGTCTGTTTCCTTTCTGTTTGAATTTGGCTGACCTGTCATGCACTGGCTCTGGTCAATAGAATGTGGTGGAACTGATGCTGTGTAGCTTTCAGGGCTGGTCCTTGAGAGATTAGCATCTGTGTTTGCGCCTCTTGGAAAGCCTAGTAGCCAACTGCCACGTCTAAATCCAGTTGCTCTGATTTTATCATGCTGTGAGAAATTTTATCAAACTTCAGGAAGAGAGAGGCTAACTGGAAGAGGACTGAAGTGCTTGATTGTGGGTGAAGCCTTTTTGGACTGTCAAGCCCCGCCCAGCCACTAGCTAAAAGCAGCTGAGTGAATGACTCCTGTCGGTATCACACAAAGCAGAAGAACCTGCCAAGCCCTGCCCAAATTCCTGAGCAAATAAAATGGCTGTTATTTTAAGTCACGAATGTTTTGGGAACGTACGTTACACTACAATAAATAACCCAAGCATACATTTATGTCATTCATATATTTTCATTGCAGAAAATCAGTGTTTTGATTAGAGTGCTACTCCAGACTTCGTTGGGGGTATTATGTAATACACAATACATGTACATTTTACCTTCCTAAATTAAAAAAAATCTCAATTTAGAAATCCATCTGGCCCCAAGGGTTTTGAGATTGTCTTAGAAATTAAGGGAGGATTTGTCTTGACTTCCTTTCTTTTTTCTTTTTGAGTTGGAGTCTCACTCTGTTGCCCAGGCTGGAGTGCAGCGACACACTCACGGCCACTCCAACGTCGACCTGCTGAGCTCCGGCGATCCTTCCGCCTCAGCCTTCCAAGTAGCTGGAACTGGAGGCGCGTGCTATCACGCCTGGCTAATTTTTAAAAATTTTATTGTAGAGATGAGGTCTTGCCAAGTTGCCCAAGTTGGTCTCGAACCCACAGGCTCAGGCAATTCACTCGCCTCGGCCTCCCAAAATGCTGGGATTATAGGTTGAACCACCAAGCCCAGTCATTTTTTTTTTTAAATGGAGTCAGGGTTTCACTGTTGCCCAGGCTGGAGTGCAGTGGCATGATCATGGCTCATGGCAGCCTTGACCTGCTGGGCTCCTGCGATCCTTCCACCTCAGCTTCCCAAGTAGCTGGGACTACAAACATGTGCCACCACACTCAGCTAATTTTTTTATTTTTTGTAGAGACGAGGTCTTGCTATGTTGCCCAGGCTGGTCTTGAACTCCCGGGCTCCCGCCTCGGCCTTTCAAAGTGCTAGGATTACAGGTGTGAGCCGGCGTGTTCGGCCTAGACTTCCTTTCCGTCTCCTGCATTCCCCAAATGTCATGTATGAGGCCTAAGACCTTCCAGCCACTTTGTGGGCGTCTCTTATTTCCCCAACTCCATCAACAGTTTCCCAACCAGCAGCTCTCCAACAACTCAGTGGGCAGCAGTCTTTCCCAAGGCTTGTTTCCACACAGCTTCCTGGCTCCACCCTCCGACCTTCTGATTCAGTGGGCCTGGGGTGGAGTTGGAGAATGTGCTTTTCTGACAAGTTCCCAGGGATCGTGAATGCTGCTGGTCCAGGAACCACTTTGAGAACTACTGGCCTAGGGGAAGGTGCTATATTTTTATTTATTTATTTGAGTTGGAGTCTCAGTGGCCCAGACTGGAGTGCAGTGGCCGCTCCCAGTCACCGCAGCCTCGACCTGCTGGGCTCCGGCGATCCTTTCGCCTCAGCCTTCCAAGTAGCTGGAACTACAGGCGCGCGCTACCACGCCCGGCTAGTTTTTGATGTATGGTAGAGATGAGGTCTCGCTGCCCAGGCGGGTCTCGAACTTGCAGGCTCGGGCCATCCACTCACCTCAGCCTCCCAAAGGCGCGGGATTACAGGCTGAGCCACCGAGCTCGGCCTTATATTTTTATTTTTTGTCCGACTTGCCCACCTGCCCAAGGTGCTTACCAAAGACACGAATGGAGTGAAATTCCTCCAAATCTCCACCTGTGCATGCTTTTGAAGCTTTAGCTTTTACCCTTTCAGATGCTCCTGGTTAGGCCCTAGACTTAAGAGAAGCTAACGCCTTGCTTTATCGTATTGGCTGGTAGTTTTCGCCTTCTTCTCAGCATACCTGATAAGACGGTGTAATAAAACGTCTCTTCCGACCCCCTTTTCAAGCTGTCTTGGAACAGAGGCGCAGAAGTGCCTTCGCTGTGTCTACATAGTTACCCTCGCCCTGTGGCCAAAGACTGTTTCCTTTTCCTTCGGCGGGGTCCGGATAAAATAGGTTTCTTGTCACCTTTGCGCAAGACCGGAGGGACAGCCCCGGAGACGATCGTTCTGCTCAGGGGTCCGTCCCGGAAAGCCGCCTGGTACAGCGGGCATTCCCGAGGTCCGGGAAACTAGGGCCGCCCGCGCATGAGCAAACAGCCGAGACAGGCACGAACCGGTTCGAGCGCGGGTCCGACCGGTCCCTCGAACGCGCCGCCTGGCGGAATGAAGCGCCCTCGGCCTCTCCACGTCCCCCTTGGCCATGGACTTCACTTTGCGCAAACCACGCCTTTTCCGAGGGCGAGGCGGCGGTCACACGCTTTCGCCGGACCC
>NW_007255950.1:85503-87362 GCF_000164805.1 Carlito syrichta | reverse complement strand
TCGGGCCTCCGCGGGCTCCGGGCGTCGCCTTCTGCCCAGGGGCGGGAGGCCCCATCCGCCCGGGAGGCGAGGGCTGCGATCGATCCTCGGGTCGTCCGCCGGGCAGCAAGTCCGCTGGCCGGGCCCTCTGGGCGGCGGCGTTTCCCGGGAGGAGGATGCTTGCTGGACGTGGAGTTGGCGCCGACGGCCCGGGACGCCCGGGGCCTCCCTCACCTGATGCCACGCGCACGGCCTCCTCCCTGAAAGCGCAGCCTTCCTAAGCTCGGGGTGGAGGAGGGGGCTTCCTTCTTTTCCTGGGCGTCTCCCCGGTAGTAGCATGGAGGGGAGCCCGGAGAAATTCACCGAGTAAACTCTGAGGCCCTCCTCCCCTTTGAGGATCAAAGGGGCCTCCCGCCTGGTGCTCGGCACATCCTGGTTTAGGCTCAGGACATTCCTGGGAGGGGGGCAGAGCCCGAAGCTGAAAACTCAGTGCGCTCCCCGGCAGTCCCAACCAGTCCTTCATGGCTGAGAAAGGACTGGAACCTGGTAAGGGCCAGGGTCACTGTTTCCTGCCCTCCATCGTGTGCCAGGGTCTTGTCAGGTCCTTGAGATGCCTTCATGCCCTCCAGCAGTCCCACAACCCTCCTCTGGCGAAACTGAGGCCTAGCGAGGGGAATAAGTCAGGCCTGTGGATGGTGGAGTAGGGGTTGGGACCCAGGCCTGCCTTGCTGCGGGCCCTGCTCATAACTGCTTCTGGCTGTCTCAGCAGTGCCCCTTCCTTGTTTTTTGTGTTTTTTTTGAGTTGGAGTCTCATTCTGTCGCCCAGACTGGAGTGCAGTGGCCGCTCCCGGCCACCGCAGCCTCGACCTGCTGGGCTCCGGCGATCCTTCAGCCTCAGCCTTCCAAGTAGCTGGAACTACAGGCGCGCGCTACCACGCCCGGCTGATTTTTGATTTATTGTAGAGATGAGGTCTCGCCAAGTTGCCCAGGCGGGTCTCGAACCCGCGGGCTCAGGCAATCCACTCACCTCGGCCTCCCAAAGGCGCGGGATTACAGGCCGAGCCACCGAGCCCGGCTAGCAGTGCCCCTTGTGCTGCGTCTTCCAGACTTTAGTTTAAACATTTGTGGAACTAAAATCTGGCCTCTGTGCAGCTGGAGAATGGGCGTGCGCCATGCAGTGGAAGGAACGGGAGACCTAGGTGGTTCCCTTGAGACGCCTTGGGTCAAACCTGTGTACATCAGGTGTGTACATCTCAGATGCCAGCCCGGCCGGTGGTTCTGGTGCATGTAAAGTCTGAGAAGTGTTGGCTTAGTCCGTCTCCCCGGGTCCTGTGACTTCAGGAGACCTAATTGAAAGCCGGAGGTATCAGAATCACCTTGTAGAGCCTGGCTTTTAGGAGTTCAGCAAATATTTGCCCTGTGAATGAAGGAGTTGGCAGGCACCCCTGCGTCAGCAGAGCAAACAAGCTAAAAATGACAGACGCAGTGCTTCTAGTCTGGGGTGGGTTTGGACCAGGCATGAAGTACGTGCTGCTTGTTTTCTGATTTTTGATCTATTTGCTCCATGTTCCACACTTTTTCAGAAAAGATAAAAGTGGTCAGGTGCGGTGGCTCACGCCCGTAAATCCCAGCACTTTGGGAGGCTGAGGCAAGAGGATTGCCTGAGCCCAGGGGTTCAAGACCAGCTCGGGCAATTTGGTGAGACCTTGTCTCAACAATAAATCAAAAAATTAGCAGAGGTGGAAGGATCGCCTGAGCCCAGCGGATCGAGGCTGTGGTGGCTGTGAGCGTGCCTCTGCATTCCAGCCTGGGCAATTCCAACTCAAAAAAAAAAAAAGGAAAATATAAATGTGAAAGAACTATAAATGACTCACAGCCCC
>NW_007255950.1:72919-85309 GCF_000164805.1 Carlito syrichta | reverse complement strand
CACTGCAGCCTCGACCTGCTGGGCTCCGGCGATCCTCCTGCCTCAGCCTTCCAAGTAGCTGGAACTACAGGCGTGCGCCATCATGCCCAGCTAATTTTTGATTTTATTTTACAGTTGAGGTCTTGCCAAGTTGACCAGACGGGTCTCGAACCTGCGGGCTCAGGCAATCCACTCACCTCAGTCTCCCAAAGTGCTGGGATTACAGGCTGAGCCACTGAGCCCGGCTTTTTCTCCCCAATAATAGATAGTATCCACTGCCTTCACTTGCTGAAAGATGAGGCTTCAGCTGTCTTGAACCACATCCAATTATACATGTGGCTTGCCTGTCTCCCAATACAGAAAGTCCTGACTTATGATGTTTGACTTACGATTTTCCAGTGTTACACAAGGTGCGAAAACAATATGCAGGTAGTAGAAACTTTACTTTAGATTTTGAGTTTTGGGCTTTTCCTGGGCTACCTCGCGATGAGAGGTGTGATACTCTCTTGCCGCACGGTCACAAGGATAAACAACCTACTCTCCAATGTCCTGTGGGCCCAGATGACTTTGCCCAACTGTGGGCTAATGGAAGTGTCTGGGTGCATTTTAGGTGGGCTAGGTGTTTTTTGTTTGTTTGTTTTTTTGAGTTGTTGTATCACTCTGTCGCCCAGGCTTGGCTGGAGTGCAGTGGCACGCTCACAGCCACCACAGTCTTGACTTGCAATCCTTCTGCCTCAGCCTTCCAAGTAGCTGGAATGACAGGTGCGCACTACCATACCCGGCTAATTTTTTGATTCATTGTAGAGACCCAGGCTGGTCTCGAACCCCTGGGTTCAGGCAATCCTCTCACCTCGGCCTCCCAAAGTGCTGGGATTACAGGCTTGAGCCACCGAGCCTGGCGACTGGGCTGAGTGGGTGTTTTAAATAAATAAATATGTATATTTTTTCTTTATTTCTTTATTTTTATTTTATTCATTTATTTTTTTGAGTTGGAGTCTCACTTTGTCGCCCAGACTGAAGTGCAGTGGCTGCTCTCAGCCACCACAGCCTCAACCTGCTGGGCTCCGGCGATCCTTCCTCCTTAGCCTTCCAAGCTGCTGGAACTACAGGCATGTGCTTTTTTTCTTTTTTTTTTCTTTTTGAGTTGGAGTCTCACTCTGTCACCCAGACTGGAGTGCAGTGGCCACTCCCAGCCACCGCAGCCTCGACCTGCTGGCTCCGGCAATCCTTCCGCCTCAGCCTTCCAAGTAGCTGGAACTACAGGCGTGTGTTACCATGCCCAGCTGATTTTTTGATTTATTGTAGAGATGAGGTCTTGTCAAGTTGCCCAGGCGGGTCTCGAACCCGCGGGCTCAGGCAATCCACTCACCTCGGCCTCCCAAAGTGCTGGGATTACAGGCTGAGCCACCGAGCCCGGCCTTTTTAAAAATTTCAATAGCTTTATAGGGTACAAATAATGTTTGGTTACATGTTTGCATCGCACAGTGGGAAAAAAGTCTGGGCTTTAAGGGTACCCACACTCCCACCTAAGCACATTGTACTGGACAGGTGATTTTTCCTAAATGCATTTCCGACTTACGATATTTTTTTTTATTTTCGATGGGTTTATCAAGACATCAACATCAGATCACAGCCAGTGGTGACCTTTGACACCATAAATGCTTCTTGCCTCAGAGCCACTGAGTAGGCTATGAACACTTTTCCTTTCTTGCCCAATTTCTTGTTTTCCCAAGCGTGAGCAAGTGCCCTTTTCCACTTCTTTGTTCTTCAGATATTTAGTGACTAATTTAGCCCATGTTGTCTAAATCTCCTCCCTGAGCTGAGAGGCATCGGGGATTCAGACAGACATCCTCATGACCACCTTCTTTGGGAGCCTCCAAACTGTGCCCACCTGGCTTGGTGGCCTGCACACAGCTGGCTGTCAGGGCTCCCCAGCATTGCCCTGAAGATTCCCTTCCCTTCTCTCTGGGGTTGGAGACTTGCTTCCCGTGTCCAGTGTCCTTCTCCGCCTTGCCTCACTCCCGCTGAGGGGACACACAGCTTCTAGTAGTTTCCCAAGAAAGGATGCCTGTGGAAATTGAGACTGTGTCTTTCAAGATGTCTTGATTCTTTTTGAAAACACTTTTTGAGTTGTGTATATATTTTAAAAATATAAATAAGATTTTTAAAAGAGATTTTCTTTCTTTGTGTGAGTTGGGGGGGTCTCTGCCACCCAGTACAGTGGGGTACAGTGGGCTGGGGTACAGTGGGCTGGGGTACAGTGGGCTGGGGTACAGTGGCATGATGGAGGCTCACCACAGCCTCAACCTCCTGAGTAGCTGGGTGATCCTTCTGCCTCAGCCTCCTGAGTAGCTGGGACTACAGGTACCTACCACCGCACAGGGCTAATTTTTAAAAAATTTTTTGTAGAGACGAGGTCTCGCTGTGTTGTCTAAGCTGGTCCCAAACTCCTGGACTCAAGCAATCCTCTCATCTCAGCCTCCCGAAGTATTGGGATTACAGGCATGGACCACTGTGTGTGACCAAAATGACTCGATTCTACTGTTACACATAATTCGTAGTTTGACACGGTAGAGAATGTTAGGTTGAAAATTGTTTTTCTTCAGATTTCAAGATTATTCCTTTATTGTCTATCCTGATTTTTATTTTTCATCTATTTATTATAGAGACAGGGTCTTGTTATGTTGCCTAGACTAGTCTCAAACTTCTGACCTCAAGCGCTCCTCCTGCCTCAGCCTCCCTAGTTGCTGGATTACAGGTGTGAACCACCGTGCCTGGCATTATCCTGATTTTTTTTTGAGTTGGAATCTTACTCTGTCACTCAGGCTGAAGTGCAGTGGCACACTCATGGCCACTACAGCCTTGATCTGCTGGGCTCAGATGACCCTTCTTCCTCAGCCTTCCAAGTAGCTGGTACTATAGGCACATGTCACCATGCATGGCTAATTTTTCATTTATTATAGAGATGAGGTCTCTCCAAGTTGCCCAGGCTGGTCTTGACCCTGCGAGCTCAGGTAGTCCTCTCACCTCGGCCTCCCAAAGTGCTGGGATTATAGGCATGAACCACTGTGCCCAGCCCTGATTTTTTTTTTTTCTGGAAACTTGTAGAATCTTCTTTCTCCCCAGATATTTGAAATATCCCAGTGATGTGCCTTTATAGAAGCATGTTTTCTTCCATTATACTGGGGACCAGGCATGTTCTCTTGTAAGAAAAACCGTTGTAAATTTAAGGAGATTTTTTTCCTCTCTTTTTACAAAGGTATTTTATTTTAGTAAACAAAACGCTGGTTCTTTCAAAAGCTCATAAAAATTCCCATTGTTTTAAGCTAACCATACAGGTTGGGCGTTGATCCTCTACACAAGGCTCAATCCTCAAGTCTTTCTTCTCAGCTGGAGTCAACTGGCTCTCATGTTTACATGGCAGAATCTGCATCCAGGTGGGCGGTGCAGCCAGCCTGGGCACGGGTACAGGAGTCAACCTGACTCAGCTTCTGGTCCTGCTCTCCATCATGTGCATTGTGAGCCATTCTTCTATCTGCATGGACCTTGTGGGGGTGTCAGGCCTATAGACCACAGCTGTGTCTGAAATGCTTAGCGACATGCCCTGGGCTCCCTGTAGGCTTCTTCTCTCATTGCTTCTTCTTTTCAGCTTCCAGTGTTTGCTGTTTTGCTTCCAGACTTTTCCTTTGGTATATTTTTACTCCAGCAAATGCCAGGCAGAGAATGAATGTTTTGGTTGTCAAGACATACAGCGGCTGGGATGTGTGTTCAGGAACCTTCCAGTTCATGGTGGGAAAATTGTGCGTTCACTCCTGGTCAACGTAGGCCCCCCAGACAAGGACATGAGGGGAGGGAGCTGGAAGGTCAAAGCCGGGGAACTGGAAGATCATGGCTCCCAGCAGTGGCGGAGCTGCCAGCGCTAGGCCTGCACGCAAACCATGACTCCCTCTGTAGGGGAAAGAGATTTTTTGGGGGGTCAGAGTCTCACTTTGTCGCCCAGACTGGAGTATAGTGGCATGCTCATAGCCACAGCAGCCTCGACCTGCTGGGATCCAGCGATCCTTCTGTCTCAGCCTTCCAAGTAGCTGGCACTACCATGCCTGACTAATTTTTTGATGTATTGTAGAGATGAGGTCTCGCCAAGTTGCCCAGGCTGGTCTCAAACCCCTGGACTCAGGCAGTCCTCTTGCCTCTGCCTCCCAAAGTGCTGGGATTACAAGTGTGAGCCATTGCACCTGGCGAGATTTTTTTTTTCTCCATTTTTTCAGTTCTTTCTGAAACTCCTTTTATACTGTTTTGTTTGCATGTTTTCTTGTGATTTTTTTTTGTACTGATTTGTGACGTGCTTGTTTGCACTTACTTTGCCATGAACATTTTTCAGGGTCTGGAAGCTCTTGTAGTATAATCTCACATTAGTGTCGATTTCTGTCATGAGGCAGAACCACAGTTGATTTCCTCAGCCTTCTGTTTTAAGACTAATATGTTTCTAGCTTTTATTAGTATAGCCAGTGCGGCAGCAATCTTCCTTCTGTGTCCATCTTTCCACATTTGTCCAATGCCTTTCTTTTCTCTTTTTAAATAGAGACAAGGTTTCGCTCTGTTGTCCAAGCTGGTCTTGAACTCCTGGCCTCAAGCAATCCTCCTGCCTCAGCCACCCAAAATGCTGGAATTACAGGCGTGCGCTATCATACCCAGCCCAATATTTTCTTGAGGAAAAGTTCCTTAAAGTAGAATTGTTGGGTTAAAGGTATACAGAGGGTGTCAAAAAATGTATACACTTTTTAAAAAAAAAAACCAATCTGTGCAATATAGTGAAACCACATCTCTACAAAAAATACACTTTTTTTTTGAATTGGAGTCTCACTCTGTCACCCAGACTGGTGTGCAGTGTCACGCTCACCGCCACCCCAGTGTCAACCTGCTGGGCTCTGGCGATCCTTCTACCTCAACCTTCCAAGTAACTGGAACTACAGGCACACCACCACCATGTCTGGCCAAAAAATACATATTTTAAGAAAGGAAAAAAAGTGTTAAAATTGTAAAGCTTAATATATACCGATAAGAAAAGATGAATACAAGTCATGTTTGACTTCTGCAATTACAAGAGGTGCTCAGAGTGGTTACCATCAGCATCCAGGCACTTCTGATTATGGTGAACTATAGGTAATACATAGATAACATCACTTAAAATGTATATACTTTTTTTGGCACTCCCATAGACATTTAAGGGTTTTGTGACATATTCTGAAGTTATTGTCCCCCAAAGTTCTACTGATTTAAACCGTCATCAGTAGTGTGAGCCCATTAGGCTAAAAGTACTTTTTTTTTTTAAATTAGAGAAACTCTCACCATTCAAAATGCTAAGGATCACCTGAAATGATACACTGTGTTTTATTGATTCTAAGATACTTTTTGTTTGTGTTTTCATATCTGAATCGGGATGCAGGTGATGGATGGTTTCTTGGATGTCATGAATTATGAACCACTGATTCTTCATCTGAGATTAGAGGGGTGTGTGTGTTTTAAACTATCGCTGTCCGTTTCTGAGATTAAAATATACTTGCCCTGAGAAAAATGCTACTTTCTGCCTTGTGAAAACAAAATATGGAGACAAAGAATTACTAAGAACCTGACTTCCTGCCAGAACCTGGGGAAATGGAATAATACAGAGAACGAAACACAATGCTGCTTCAAATCACTTGTCCAAATCGCTTTTCCTGCCTTTCTCATGGGGTGGGACTAAAACCAAGGCTGTGCCACTGTCACTACGTGTGCAATCAAAATCATGGTGGTTTCTTTCCTCTTGAAGTTATATAACAAGCTAGGAGCAATCCAGTACTTGACTTGTGAATTGTAGGATGCTGTGATCTCATAGCTATTACAAGTACTTGAAGAATAAAAGTGATTTGTAAGAAGCAGAGCTAATTGTGCCCTTCCTGCTATTGGTGACTTCAAAATGAATTCCAGCACCCACATAATAATGTGAGTCACCTTTTATTTACTTACTGTCATGAGCAAACTCAGTTGGAGAAAGACCAATAAGGCTTACCGAGAGCTGGAATCTCAATGATTCCTCCAAACCTGTTGAGTTCCTTTAAAAATAATAGTGAACACGATTTCCATTTCACGAAAGCAATACCTGGTCTTTGTAGAAAAATTTTAAAAGAGCAGATCAGAGAAAAGAAATCAGAAATCAATGGTAGCACACACAGGGTTCCTCACAGGTGTGGAATCACCCCATATCTGGCAGTGGGTAGGGGTTTTTAAGTGGGTTCATTGAAATGTTATTGAAATGACTGGAGTTTCTGCTGGCGTTTGGTGCCCTAGGGACCAGAAATGCTAAATGTCCTGAAATGCTCGGGACAGCCCCCAGCGATGAAGAATCACTTCATCAGTTGCCAGTAGCATCACTGTTGAAGAAGTTTGAATGAACCACTATTTACCTCTTGGAGTAAACTGTTCCAGAATTCCTTTTGTTTTTTAATTTAACTTTTATTTTTGTAGAGACAGATCTTGCTCTGTTGCCCAGGCTCATCTTGACCCCCTGGCCTCAAGCGATCCTCCCACCTTGGCCTCCCAAAGTGCTGGGATTACAGACCTGAGTCACCGCACCCAGCTCAGAATTTAAGAGATTACATATTATCTGTCATTCTTGTTAAAAGTGTAGTCTCTAGTGAACCACTTCTTTTGTTTCCTGTTAGGCTGTCTGTGCTGGGTATATACCATCTGTCCCTCAGATTGGCTCTCCATCCTGTTCCTCCCTCGCCCTCGGGGGTCCCACTGGCTTCATCCATTGGAGGCCCTAGCAGGAAGCTGTCGTGAGAGGAGAACAGATTCTGTGTTCACGCTGCAGAGTCCCTCCCAGCCGGGTGTCAGCAGGTTGGCGGGTCCCTCGTGGAAGGCAGGCTGAGTGGCCAGCCTCTCCACACTGCTGCTTTTTCTGGCGCTTCAGCTGTTCACGCCCCCCTGCTTGTGATGCCAGGCCCTGCCCTATAGCTCGTGGTTTTCCTGCTCCCTGCTTTATAAATAACACCCTTGTTAAACTCTACTCAGATGACCCAATCTGAATGTGCCTGCTTTCCTGCTGAGACCTGATACATTACCTTTCCTCATCAATGATTAATTTCTTAGGACATTCTTAATGGCCACATAGTATTCCATAAATATCCAGACTCCTGCTGTTGGACATGTTTATTTCCTTCTTGTAACATTGCTGTAACAAACATCCTTTAAACTAAATCTTTCTGGATGTTCTTTCGTGTTTTCTGAGGATGAGTACTGAGAGTTGATAAAAGGGTATATGAGTCTTCTTTAAAGCTGAATTTAGCCGGGCTTGGTGGCTCAGCCTGTAATCCCATGCCTTTGGGAGGCTGAGGTGAGTGGATTGCCTGAGACTGAGGGTTCGAGACCCACCTAGGCAACTTGGCGAGACCACATCTCTACAATAAATCAAAAATTAACCAGGCATGGTAGCACACACATGTAGTTCCAGCTACTTGGAAGGCTGAGGCGGAAGGATCACCGGAGCCCAGCAGGTCGAGGCTGCAGTGGCCGGGAGCGGCCACTGCACTCCAGTCTGGGCGACAGAGTGAGACTCCGACTCCAAAAAATAAATAAATAAATACATAAATAAAGCTGAATTTATTAAGGTATACGATAAAGTTTACCCTTTTTGGTGTAGAGTTCTGAGTTTGGACATATGTGGGTTTTTTTTAAAAAAACAGCTTTACTGTGTTATAATTCACATATGAACTGATGTTTTTAAATTCTGCAGTTCAGGGAGTTCTAGAATATTCAGAGTTGGATAGCTAGCACCAGTACCTGATTTTAGGACATTTTCTTTCTTCTCTCTCTCTCTCTCCTTTCCTCCTTCCTTCCTTCCTTTTGCCCTCCCTTCCTCTTCCTCCCCCCCCACCTGCGTGTGTGTGTGTGTGTGTGTGTGTGTGTGTGTGTGTATGTGTGTGTGTGCGTGCGTGTGCGCTCTCTCTCTCTCTCTCTCTCTCTTCCTACCCCACCCCCACCCCTTCCCCTCTCTCCCTCTGTCACCCAGGCTGGAGTGCAATGGCACAATCACAGCTTACCACAGCTTTGAACTCCTGGGCTCGGGTGATTCTTCCTTCTCAACCCCCCAAGTAGCTGGGATTATAGGCTCACACCACCACACCAGGCTACTTAAAAAAAATTTTTTTTGTAGGAATGAGGGCTTGCTATGCTGCTAAGGCTGGCCTCGAACTCCTGGACTCAAGTGATCCACCCACTTCAGTCTCCCAAAGTGCTGGGATTACAGGTGTGGGCCCCTATGCCTGGCTGCTTTTTAACTCTTTATCTTTTTTTATGGTTTAATTTTTTTAATAATGAGGATATATTTTTGGAAGAATATAATAGAAGATTACAGCAAGGTTAAGGTGTTTGTCATAAAAATAAATTTCAAATCATTTATACAGAGAGCGAAGACTGAAAGTTTCTGCTGGCCTGTCTCCTTTATTCCCTTCCTCACTGCCATGATGTAATTACCATTTTCATTTCTTCCAGACTTTTCTCTGTATATATAAGATTATAGCTGGGCACAGTGGCTCACGCCTGTCATCCCAGCACTTTGGGAGGTGGAGGCGAGAGAACTGCCTGAGCTCAGGGGTTCGAGACCAGCCTGGGCAACTTGGTGAGCCCTTTTCTCTACAATTAAAAAAAAAAAAAAAAAGAATCCTGATGAAGCCGGGTTCGGTGGCTCAGCCTGTAATCCCAGCACTTTGGGAGGCTGAGGTGAGTGGATTGCCTGAGCCTGCGGGTTTGAGGCCTGCCTGGGCAACTTGGTGAGACCTCATCTCTACAATAAATCAAAATTAGCCGGGCATGGTAGTGTGCCCCTGTAGTTCTAGCTACTTGGAAGACTGAGGTGGAAAGATCGCCGGAGCCCAGCAGGTCGAGGCTGCGGTGGCCGGGAGCGGCCACTGCACTCCAGTCTGGGCGACAGAGTGAGACTCCATCCAACTCAAAAAAAAAAAAAAAAATCAGCTGGGCAGGGTGGCACATGCCTATAGCTCCAGCTACTTGGAAGGCTGAGGTGGAAGGATCATTTGAGCCCAGCAGGTCAAGGCTTCGGTGACCATAAGCGTGCCACCACACTCCAGCCTGGGTGACAGAGTGAGACTCCAGCCCCCCCCCACCAAAGGATTATATACATAGTATGAGACACACACATATATGAATGAGCATATTATATATCCCATATTCTACAATTGTTTTGTTTAATAGTATCTTGATTTTTTTTTTCTATTTTCCTTTTCTGTTGGTTATAATTTCTTTGTATATTATGGTTATTAGTTTTCTCATCTGTCATTGTTTATTAACAGCATTCATGCTACTTTTTCATCAGAAGAAGTTTCTAGTTTGTATGAAATCTAAACTGTTATCTTTCTTTAGTCTTCTGGAATTGACTTTGCTTCAGCAGGGCTTCCCTGCCCCCAAGATTACACAAATATTTGGAAAATACAGAAGAATTTTTTTGTGTTAAGAATATTTACCTTCTTAAATTGCAAGACGTTCTTTTTGTATGAATAGGTAAGAATTTTAGATAAGGCATTCCTGTGGCCTCAGCACTTATCGTATTTCATTTCCATACATGAATAAACTTTTTTTTTTTAATCAGAGTCTCACTCTGCCACCCGGGCTGGAGTGCAGTGGCACGCTGATGGCTACTGCAGCCTCAACCTGCTGGGCTCCGGCGATCCTTCCTCCTCAGCCTTCCAAGTAGCTGGAACTACAGGCATGTGCTATCATGCCCAGCTAATTTTTTTATTTACTGTAGAGATATAGAGACAAGGCCTTGCCATGTTGCCTACGCCTAGTCTCGAACCTGTGGACTCAGGCAGTCCTCTTACCTCTACCTCCCGAAGTGCTGGGGTGACAGGGCATGAGCCATTGCACCTGGCTCTTGTCATTTTTTAAAAACTCAATGTAGTAATTTCACCATGCTCCTTAGATAGTCTTCTGCCTTTTTTTTTCTTCAAGAGACAGGGTCTTGCACTGTTGCCCAGGCCATAGCACAGTAGATATTGACAGGTGTGATCACGGCACACTGCAACCTGGAGCTTCTGGGCTCAAGCAATCCTCCCACCTCAGCCTCCTGAGTAGCAAGGACGATGGAGTAATTCTTTTAGAAAGGGTTTGACAGTGGTAAACTGTTTTGAATCCTTAGGCATCCACATCTTCGTTTTCCCTTCTTACTTGGATGATCATTTCGTTGGCATGAAACTGTAGGTCTTAACATTTCTTTTTATTAATCCTTTGAAGATATTGCTCCATTGTCTTCTAGCGTACAGCATTATTCATAAGAAAGTCAGTGTTCTGGTAGTCCCTAGACAGGCCTGGACTTCCCAGGCCTTGTCCCCTGGGGAGTGTACATCCCCACACACTTACGCCTTGTAGCATTACTCATGAGGATGTAGAAAGATGGCACTGGTGGTGGAACAAGAAGTGGTCGATGGAATGGGTGATATTATTGAAATGGCTTGTGAAAGGCACTTTTGCGATCATATCAGGTAATCACTCCGAAATTTCTTCAGGTTGAGAGAAAGATTCTTAAGGCCTCACCTGGAGATTCCTGAGTCCCGGGAGGATCAGCAGGTGACTGGAAGCCCCTTCTCAGGACAGCTCCAGCCTGGTGTTCCCTGCTGAGAAGTTTATTGCAGTAAACTGTAACTTCTGTAATATTGAAGTCCGATGACTTGTTTTCTCACTAGGCTTCAAATCTGCTTCTCTGTGGGAATGAGTCTCTTTTCCTTTTAAGGAACTAAATGGTTTTTTGTGTCCTCCCTGGAAGCTTTTGGAATTTTCTCCCTATTCTCTTGAGATTAGGTACTTCACCACTGGATATCTAGAAGGGCATTCTTTACTTATCTTTCTCACCACCTTTGGGGCTCTTTGCAATTACTACTGACATCTAGCTTCAGCACAGGGAAATTTCTTCTTCATGTTTTCTCCTTTAAAGAAATCGTCATTCAGCCGGGCTCGGTGGCTCAGCCTGTAATCCCGCGGCTTTGGGAGGCTGAGGTGAGTGGATTGCCTGAGCCCGCGGGTTCGAGACCTGCCTGGGCAGCGAGACCTCATCTCTACAATAAATCAAAAAATCAGCCGGGTGTAGCAGCGCATGCCTGTAATTCCAGCTACTCGGAAGGCTGAGCCGGAAGGATTGCCGGAGCCCATTCAATCCAGGGGTTTCAGGAGCCATTAAACTGTCTTCAGTATCTCCTAATTTTTCTTTCACACTGTTCTTTGTTTTTAGCATGGAATGTAATTGTCTAGGGATATGATTACACTTTCAGCCCAAATTCAGAGTCAGTTGAGTGGGCTTTCCAACCTATCTGTTGAGTTTTTATTTTGGCTTTGATAGTTTTAGTTCCCAACAAATTATCATTCCAAAGTATTTTGCTTTCTAATCGGATCTTTTTTTTAGAGAAGAGATCTCGCCAACTTGTGTTGAGTCTGTTGCGTTTCTTATGCTGTTTTCCTCAGTCATTTGGTGACTCATAGTTGTCTGTAATTGTAGATGAGGTTGCTGGAGCCTGTTTGCTCAACTTAAGTGAGAATCCCTGTGCCCCCGGCAGTGAATACAGGTTTTCCTCACGTGACCTGCATCTGATGGTTTTTCAAAGGCCGGGAAGTTTTTGGGAGGTGTGGGGGTGGTAGGGGAAATTGGGGGCAGTGGAATTGCATGGGCTTTCTTATGAGTGTGCAAATAGCTTGTGCAAGCATATAAACGTCTTAAAGCTTTATCTTGGGGGCTACTTCCAAAAGCAATTGCTGGAGGGGAAGGAAGGGGGATTATTAACTTGGCTGCTTCTAAGCCTTTCGATGTAATCCTTAGGGCCAGGCACTGTGGGTCATACCTGTCATCCCAGCACTTTGGGAGGCCGAGGTGGAAAGATTGCTTGAGTCCAGGAGTACGAGACCAGCCTAGGCAACTAGCGAGACCGCAATCTCTGCAAGAAATGAAAAAATTAACCAGGTGTGAGTGTCCGCGCCTGTAATCCCAGCTACTTGGAAGGCTGAGGTGGAAGGCTTGCCCTGAGCCCAGCAGGTCAAGACTGTGATGGCTGTTGAGCGTGCCACTGCACTCCATCCTGGGCAACGGAGTGAGACTCTGACTCAAAAAAAAAAGTTTCCTCACTTGTTTTAGCATTTTATATTGATTCATTCATTTGTCTTCATTCACTTTTCTTGTTGCTTTCTCTTTTTTTCATTTATTTAACTCTTGTATCTACTTGGGTTCAACTTTCCACTTTTTGTTCACCCCATTTTAATATGTATAGTTCTAGAATACAGTCGAACATCTGATAGGGTCATCCACCTCAGCTGTGACTTTTAAGTTTTTTCACTATTTTCACATGTTTATTCTTTTTTTTTTTTTTTTTT